>NW_027185853.1:0-22505 GCF_028583685.1 Petaurus breviceps papuanus
CACACACAAAAAAATCCCAGGAATAGTAATCTCTGGACCACAGCCGAAAAGAAGCATGCTCCCCTCATGTTGGCATCTCGACTTCTGACTGCCCTGCTCTGGTTACAGCTTTGTAAATAACATATGGTTTCTTCCACTAATCGCATAAAGAAATTAAAGAATAATATGATAATATATACTTAAGATCTAACTAGTGTAGAGTAAATTATAAGATTGAAAATATTATAATTATTATAAGATTATAAAATTATTCCTATAAGAATTCATAAACGTCTTCCCAATTTCCTCTAAAGTTGTTCATTTCATCATTTTTATGGGCCAATAATATTCCATTTTATTCTCATATCACAATTTAACCATTCCCTAACAAGATACTCCTTCAGTTTCGATTTTTTTTTGCTTTTTTTTTTGGACGGCTATTGGGATTAAGTGACTTGCCCAAGGTCACATGGCTAGTTTTTTGTGTGTGTTAAGTGTCTGAGGTCAGATTTGAATTCAGGTCCTCCTGACTCCAGTGCCAGTGCTCCATTCACTGCACCACCTAGCCGCCCCCCAATTTTTTTACTACCATGCAAAGAGATACTATAAATATTAAATTTAGACTAGAATAATTGAAGAAGTCAAAAGAAAGGTGATATGAACTGAACCTTGGAGTGAAAAGAATCTGGGTAGACTAAGTGCTTGGGAAAGGAATAATGGTGGTAAAAACACAAGAACAAGCCTAACTTGTTTGTGTGACACTAAGGACATCAACATTTCTGTAACAAAAGGTTCATGTTAGGAAGTAATGGGAAATAAGTTGATAATAAGTAAGGTGAAATAGGATTATGGAGGATCTGGAAAGCCAGACTGAGGCATTTTGATGTAATGGGATAGACGATAGGAAGTCATTTTAGGTTTTTGAACAGAGAAGTAACATCATGAAAGTTGTGCTTTAGGAACAATAGTCTGGATTTAATATGCAGGATGGATTATAGGATCAGAGCTTTAGAGTCAGAAGAGACATTAAAGGTTATTTAATTCAACTCTCTCATTTTATATATGGGGGAGCTGAGACTTAAAGATGCTAAGTGATCTGCCCAAAGTCACACAGGTAGTAAGAAGCAAAAACAGAATGGATTTAAAAATTAAAAGATTAGCACCAGGGAATAAGCTAGGAGTTGCTCAAATACTCCCAGGCAAGAACTTATGAGACTCTAGAAGAATAATATATGAAATATTATAGGCAGAGGCCCAGACGCTGTGGAGCACAAAGGCCCAGACAAGGCCTGATCAACATGGTAGCAAGTTGATCTACCAACTGCAAGGGCCATTGCCAGGCCTATCACTACCAGGCTGAGACTGCACGGAGCTGGGTAAGAGTCAAATGCAGGGCCCCTGGCAGTGGCAGCTGCTACTACTGGAACTATCAACTCACAGCCTGGAAATTTAAAAAGCCCCTATCTGAACTTCCAGGGACCAGGATGGCAGAGAGAACCTCAGCTGCTCCAATCCCCACTCTGACCCTGAAAACACAGTAATTATTGCCCCAGAGCAAAACTTTAAACAGTAAAGGCTTGGGAACCCTAGAGGAAGGGAGAGGCTAGGGCCTTGCCTCAAAATGGGTAAAAAGCAGACTGCAAAGACAAAAACTCTGGAGTCCTACTATTGTGAGAGGGAGGAACCAAACTCAGGGTTAGACAATGTTGACTCCACACCCACAGCTGAAGCCTCAACAGGGAACTGGTCTCAAGCACAAAAAGTATTCTTAGATGAGCTCAAAAAGAACTTTGAAAACCAAATTAGAGAGGTAAAAGATAAAATGAATAATTCTTTTAAGATCAAAATTGCAAATTTAGAAAAACACTACAATGAAGAAAACAACTCCTTAAAAAGAAAAATTCGTGATATGGAAAAGGAGCTTCAAAAACTAACCGAGGAAAATAATTTGCTAAAAACTAGAATCAACCAAATTGAAGTGAATAACTCTATGAGGAACCGAGAATTAGTCAAACAAAACATCAAGAATGAAAAATTAGAAAAAGAGGTAAAATATCTCAATGGAAAAATAACTGACCTGGAAAACAGACCCAGGAAAGATAATCTAAGAATCATAGGCCTACCAGAAAATCATGATGAAAAAATGAGCCTGGACAACATCTTCCAAGAGTTCATCAAGGAAAACTACCCCAAGATACTAGAACCAGAGGGTAAAATAGAAATCGAGAGAATCCACCAGTCACCTCCTGGAAGAGATCCCAAATTGAAAAGTCCATGAAATGTTGTGGCCAAATTCCAGAACTATCAGGTAAAGGAGAAAATACTACAAGCACCCAGAAAGAAACAATTCAAATATCAGGGAACCACAGTGAGGATCACACAGGATCCGGCAGCTTCTACACTGAAAGATAGGAGGAACTGGAATATGATTTTTCTCAGGGCAAAAAAGCTCGGGTTACAACCAAGGATCACCTATCCAGCGAAACTGAACATATTCCTCCAGGCAAGGAGATGGTCATTCAATGATATAACAGATTTCCAAACTTTCCTGATGAAAAAGCCAGAGCTCAATGGAAAATTCAAACTCCAATTAAGAGACACAAGAGAGACATAGAAAGGTAAATAAGAAAACATACACACACACACACACACACACACACACACACACACACACACACACCCTGTTATTTAATAACAGCAAACTGTTTATAGATAGAGGTGTGGGTATAAATTACACAAAATGATGATAAAAACAAGCCTTATTAATGGCTGCAAAGGGACTGCAATGTAAGAAGAGGAAAGAATGAAGCAGAAAAGGCTAAATTACACCACACAAAGAGGCATAAAAACATTATAGTAGAAGGAAAGAAGGGAGGGAGATGAGCATTATATGAGCTTTTCCCTCATTGGTTCTGGTGCAAGGAGGGAATAACACAACCAGTTAAGTATAGGACCCTATCTAGAAGAGACACAAAACTTATCATAGTAGAGGGAAAGAGGGGAGGGAGAGGAGCATTGCATAAGATCTGTTCTTGTCAATCTTGGTTCGAGGAAGAAATAACATACTACATTAAGTATAAAAATCTATTATACCCTACAGACAGTAGGAGGGGGGAAGGGCTAAGAAAAGGGGAAAGGTTGGTTAGAAGGGAGGGAAGAAGTAAGGGGGAAAGGGAGGAAAAGGGAGGGGGCCTGATAAGAAGGGAATACTGAGGGAAGTGGTGGTCAAAAGGAAAACTCTTAAGGAGGGGCAGGGAGAAGGGGAGAAAAAAAAGCATAAACAGGGGAGAGAATAGGATGGAGGGAAAGAGACAGATAGTAATCATAACTGTGAATGTGAATGGGATGAATTCTCCCATAAAACAGAGGCAGATAGCAGAATGGATTAAAAACCATAATCCTACAATATGCTGTTTACAAGAAACACATCTGAAACAGAGGGATACACACAGGGTAAAGGTAAAAGTCTGGAGTAAAATATATCATGCCTCAGCTAAAGTAAAAAAAAAAAAGCAGGGGTAGCAATCCCTATCTCAGATAAAGCAAAAGCAAAAATTGATCTAATTAAAAGAGATAAGGAAGAAAATTATATCCTGCTTAAAGGCACCATCAAGAATGAAGCAATATTATTACTTAACATATATGCACCAAGTGGTATGGCATCCAAATTCCTAGAGGAGAAGGTAAGGGAATAAAGGAAGAAATAGATAGCAAAACAATACTAGTGGGGGACCTTAATCTCCCCCTCTTTGAACTTGATAAATTCAACCTCAAAATAAAAAAGCAAGAAGTTAAGGAGGTGAATAGAATTTTAGATAGGATAGGTATGATAGATCACTGGAGAAAACTGAATGGGGATAAAAAGGAATATGCCTGGGGTGGTTAGGTGGTGCAATGAATAGAGCACTGGCCCTGCAACCTGGAGGACCTAAGTTCAAATTCAGCCTCAAACAATTAACACTTCCTAGCCGTGTGACATTGGGCAAGTCACTTAACCCCAATTGCCCTGCCTTCCTCCAGCAAAAAAAAAAAAAAAAAGAGGAATATACCTTCTTCTCAGTGATACATGGCACATATACAAAAATCAACCATGTACTAGGACATAAAAACCTCACAATTCAGTGCAGAAAGGAAGAAATATTAAATGCATCATTATCAGAACATTTTGCAATAAGAATCACATGAAATAAAGGGCCATGGAAAGACAGACTAAAAACTAATTGGAAACTAAAAAACTTAATCCTAAAGAATGAGTGGGTCAAACAAGAAATCATAGAAACAATCAGTAACTTCATTCAAGAGAATGACAATAATGAGACAACATACCAAAATCTATGGGATGCAGCAAAGGCAGTTCTTAGGGGAAGTTTTATAACCCTGAGTGCATACATAAATAAATTACAGAAAATGGAGGTCAATGAATTGGGCATGCAATTGAAAAAGCTAGAAAAAGAACAAATTGAAAATCCCCAATTAAATACTAAATTAGGAATACTGAAAGCCAAAAGAGAGATTAAGAAAATTGAAATTAAGAAAATTATTGAATTAATAAATAAAACTAAGAGCTGGTTTAATGAAAAAAAACAATAAAATTGATAGATGCTTAGTCAATATGATAAAAAAAAAAGAAAGAAAACCAAATTATGAGTATCAAAAATGAAAAGGGTGAATCTACCTCCAATGAAGAGGAAATTAAAACAATAATTAGAAATTATTTTGCCAAATTACATGCACATAAATTTGACAATCTTAGTGAAATGGATGCATATTTACAAAAATATAAGCTGTCCACATTAACTGAAGAGGAAGTAAATTACTTAAATAACCCCATCTCAGAAAAAGAAATTGAACAAGCCATCAGTGAACTCCCTAGGAAAAAATCTCTGGAGCCAGACGGATTTACTAGTGAATTCTATCAAACATTTAAAGAACAATTGATTCCAATACTCTACAAACTATTTGGAAAAATTAGTGAAGAAGGAGTCCTACCAAATTCTTTTTATGACACAAACATGATACTGATACCTAAATCAGGAAGAGATAAAATGTAAAAAGAAAATTATAGACCAATTTTCCTCATGAATATAGATGCAAAAATCTTAAATAAAATATTAGCAAAAAGACTACAGCAATACATCATGAGAATAATACACTCTGATCAGGTAGAGTTTATTGCAGGAATGCAAGGGTGGTTCAATATCAGGAAAACTATCAGTATAATTGACCACATCAGCAACAAAACTAGCAGAAACTATATAATTATCTCAATGGATGCAGAAAAGGCTTTTGACAAAATACAACACCCATTCCTATTTAAAACACCAGAAAGTATAGGAATCAATGGAGGCTTCCTTAAAATAATAAGTAGCATCTACCTAAAACCATGAGCAAGTATTATATGTAATGGGGATAAACTAGAAGCATTTCCAATAAGATCAGGGGTGAAACAAGCGTGTCCACTATCACCCCTCTTATTCAATCTGGTACTAGAAATGTTAGCAGTAGCAATTAGAGAAGAAAAAGGAATCAAATTAGGCAAAGAAGAGACCAAGCTATCACTCTTTGCAGATGATATGATGATATACTTAGAAAATCCTAGAGAATCAAGTAAAAAACTCCTTGAGATAGTAAACAAATTTGCCAAAGTTGCAGGATATAAAATAAACCCATATAAGTCCTTGGCATTCCTATATACCTCTAACGAAATCCAACAGCAAGAGATAGAAAGAGAAATCCCATTTAAAGTTACCATAGACATCATAAAATATTTGGGAATCTACCTGTCAAAACAAACCCAGGACTTATATGAACACAATTACAAAACACTTCTCACAGAAATAAAGTCAGATCTAACTAATTGGAAACACATCCATTGCTCATGACTGGGTCAAGCTAATATAATAAAAACGACAATTTTACCAAAATTAAATTACATATTTAGTTCCATACCAATCAATCTACCAAAAAATTACTTTGTAGAGCTAGAAAAAAATAGTAGCAAAATTCATTTGGAAGAAGAAAAGGTCCAGAATATCAAGGCAATTAATGAAAAGAAATGCTAGGGAAGGTGGTCTAGCCATACCAGATTTTAATATGTATTCCAGTGTAGCAGTCATCAAAACTACTTGGTATTGGCTGAAAAATAGATTACTGGACCAATGGAATAGACTGGGTACAAGAGACCTGTAGGGAGCCAAGCCCACCCAGGGACCAGTGCCCTTCTGTGGCAGAGTCTGAGATCGTGGTGGAGAGGAGCCCTACCGGCCAGCAGCAGAGCTCAGAAGGAAAAGTTAGGTGGAAAGACAGATAAAAGATTACTTACCCAGAGGTTGACAATCATAAACAAGACAGGACTCCAGTATGGTGGAAAACAGAGTCAACTTTATTCAGCTAAGAGTCCAGTATGTATACTGTGAAACTGCATAGTCATCAGAAGTCACTGTCTTTGGGATTATACCATTGTCTTAGTTCCCATTCACCTCATACCTGACGGCCATATACTCTATCCTTGTTATCAGGGTACAAGTACCAGGCAGGATGTTTCAAACTTCCCTAAACTTCCCTAGAACAGAGTGGAGCTGTCCCAAGGCTTCAAGTTAATACTTTGTTGCTACATTATGTTAGTTTCTCCTGAGAACACTGCGAGTGTCCTTGTTCCCAGGCTGGGAGCGTGTACCACGATTTTCATGGTGATGTGAAGCCCATGCTTGGAGCCTTCCTTGGGGATGGAGAACCGATCCAAGCCTGTTTACCAGGGTCTTATACTGAGAGAGATTATTCAGCCATCAGGGTCAGAGACCTACTGGCCGTGGTCCTCAACATCTCCCCCTTTCTGTTGATGAAGTTGCAGGTAATGCAGTTCGGTGGCAACCTCACGCAGAGCACGAATCTAGCACCTGCAACATACAGGAACAATCCAAATCACAAGGAGACACAATATAACCAAAGGAAGAAGGGGTGAAAACAATGTATATAGCCAATGCAAAGGACTTAACTCTTTAAACGATCCCCAAATTAGTTGTGCCAAATTCACTGCTATGGAGATATTTCTAAAAATCCTAACAAATGATTTTTAACTTTTTGCCAGTCATAATCAGACCTATTATATTTCACGGGTGTAACACAAATAGAATGAAATCTATAATCACACTTCAACAAAACTCAGTTTCTGCAAGCTTGTCTTTCACAAATTCTGTTTCCTTTAAAGCATCTAATTTTTGCTGAAAGTCTCTACTTTAACTTGTTACCTAAATATAAAGATACGATGGTTGAAATTATCAATGGTAGACAAAATAATAGTAGGGAATAATAGTAGACAAAATAATAGCACAAATCCCTACTAGATATACATTGAGAAAGAATACAATGAATGCAAACAATATTCCATTCAGAAAAGTCATACATAGACAGGTGTATCCATATGTATGTTGGGGAAGGAGAATAGAAGAAGCAGTTGCAATTAGTCTCATGAGTAAAAGTCCAGAAATCGCTTTTGTGCAGGTTCCCCTGAAGTCTGAAACCAAGAGTATAATGACATCATAACCACTAATACATTGTTTGAGAGTACAGTTAAAGCAGGGTATATTCCAATAAAATGTAGTATGGACTTATATCATCTGTAAATGATTTACATTAGTAGAAGTAAGGGAGGCTTGAGGGGGTCAAATACATGTAGTTATTATTACAGTTATATATGAAACAAGTGACGCCATAGAGGTAGGTGTCTTGAAACATAAAACAGGATGGAACCAGTTTAGTTGTATAGAAAGCAGAGTAATCACAGCAAGAAACACAAATCCTGGGATAACAGGTTTCAGTTCTTTGGGTGGATATAAAAAAATGTTCGATCTGCCCCCGTGGGGGTACACCTTTTTTGTTTTGTGTAGTGGCTGCATTAGGAGACCTCTTCTTCTTTATTCCCATATTCTGTCTCTGTGAGTTCTTCTGCTGCTCCTGGAGCTTTTTCATCTTTCTGGGTGATTCGGAGTACACGCCCTGACATTTCTGTTCTGGCACTCTCACTGGTCGTTCCCCAGCTTCTGGAAAATATATAAGCATGGCCTCACCCCCACAGTAATAAATCCCACATTACCTTCATTTTGGGAAGTATGCACCTTCACATTTTTTAACTGCTGGTATATACTCATTTTTAGCAATATTTTTATTTAGCTAATGCATTTTGGGTGTATAAAGCAGTAGCTAATGTAGCTAATTGCTCCCCCATTTTTATTTTAGCAACTAGGTTGTAGTATCTTTATTATAAGGGGTATGCCTATAATTAATATTATTTTAAAAATGATCACAGAAAGATTGAAACAAATTGTTAGTGGCAGGAACATTATTAGCATTCAATTGTGTCAGAATGCCCATTGAAACAAAAAGCTGTAACATAAGTTTGAGCACATTTTTTACTGCATTCCCTGTCTGAAGGGAAGCAAAAGTAAAAGAAGAAAAAAGTATCTATTATAATATGCATATCTGATGATGTACGAAAGGGAGGATAATGAGTTACATCCATCCCATGCTGGTCAAAGGCAAGTATGGAGGAGTAATAAAGGCAATACATCGAGTGCAATTTTTAATGAATCTGTCTAGCTTGTTCCTTGGTAATTTGGAATTATTTACATAGAGTATATGCATTTTGATCAAAAATAAGAGTAAGCTAATGTAGTACTAAGAATATTTGGGGGGGAAGTTGGAAAAACTTGAACTTTTGATTAATAGTCGTGTTGTTTAGATAAAGAGGCCTAGGAAGTGAAGAATGAGCTGCAATATAGATAGTGGCCTCTATCTTTATAAGAGCTTGTAACTTCTGAAAAAGATTAAAAAGATCTGTATTCTGAGTGTGTTAAAATTAGTTAAAATTTTATAACCTAATAGCTCTCTGTACACTTTAGAGCAAAACAAACTTAAAATCGAGATTATTAAGAATAAGTTTGTATAAAAATTTTCTTAAGTAACATAAAATCCCAAAGTATTATAAAAAACTGAATTCCTAGATAATTGTGGAATTCTTTAGATATCACAAAGTGTTTTGGTCAAAAGGGTATAGCAAAATGTCTTTAAGTAACATAAATCTCCAAAATACTATTAACTTACTAATTTTCTAGTTGATTGCAGAATTCTTTAGATATTAAAAGGTGTTTTAGCCAGAAAAGGTATAGTAAATTAATCTGATCACAGTACTTTCAAAGCTATTGATATTAGAATCTTCTTGAGGTGAGCCTTAAAAAATTTCTTTCACCAAATCATGGCTCATAGACAATTACAATTAAAATTTTTTATTCCCATGGAGCTGTAATAAACAATAATGATTTTCTAGGTTTCTCCTACATAAAGAACTTCATTTAAAATTTTTCTTTCTCAAATTTCTTTTTAATATTTTGCAACTTTCTTAGCAAGTTACAATTAAAACAATTTCCTTTCTCAGGCCTATTAATGACCTTGCCTCTACAGATAGTTTCCATGGGCTTTTGGCAGTGTTAAAACATAAGTATGATTAATACGGATTCTAAGAAGGAGAGACTGGGGGGTTAATGCTTATTCCCCTGCTTTGCTAACTCCCACACATGGAGGAGGAATGTTCTGAATGGGCAAAATTAATCCAAAATAAAGTTTTCACCCAGTCTCCTCCTTTCTACATACATTAATCAATCAACAATTTTAAGTTTTTAGCATTTAAACAATAAAATAACTCAATTAATAATCTTACAAGTTTCAAATAACTGAAAATCAAATTGTTTTAGTTTAAACCTCCTCTCTAACATCAGGTAGATGTGCAAACAAACATTATAAAATGTAAGTGACATAACTGTTTTTAAACAAGTTCCTTTATCTTTTAGTTCCAACAAAATTCAGATTAAAAATTTGCTTATCTAACACTATTTCTGGCTTACAATGATCCCCACATGACATCAATTTTATTTTCAAATCATCACTTGCAAAAATTAATGATAAAAATTGGGCTTACCGAGTGCAGAGATTTTTCTCTTCTCCTCATGGCTGCAGAGCCTGATTGTGGATGCAGGTGTTTGAACTGGAGAAGTTTATCTGCTTGCTTAAAGGTGTAGGTAGACTTCAAGGTGCCTCAGAGCTGTTGCTAGTGAGGTCCTTGATAACTTTAGTATGTTTCCTCCCTTTTGCCAGACTAGGGAGGTAACTTAAATTCCTTATTAATCTTCAGCACTCTCTTTTAGCCTAATCTGGGACGAGAGGCTTTAATGAATTTTTATAAAAATGTTTTTTTTTCTGACAAAACTTTTACTCCAGTTAACTGTATATATGTGTCCACTCCTTAAATAATTCTTTGAAAGTGAGAGCTTTGACTTTTCCAATAAAGAGGGAGTCGGAAATGGCGCCATATTCTTTCTCCCCCACTAGAGAGCCAAAGCCACGTTTTTTATCAGATCTTAGAAAATATCCCAATTTGCTGAAATGCTAAATAGTATATCTTTATCTTATCTTTAACATCAAATTAGGAGTGACACTTTTTACTTTTCACGAATTTAGTTGACCTACAGTTGTATTCCCAAATGTTCCTCAATTTGCCTCTTAGATATGAGGGGGGAAATTCCCTTTCTCCTCACTCCACTTAACAAGAGTGGAATGAAGAGGAGATTTTCAAACTTTTAAAAAAATCTTAACACTTCTGTTCACATCTTTCATGCAAATAATTTATACCTATTTTAAGCTTTCTACCCATGCTCCTCTCATTGCTACATACTTAAACTTTCTTGCTTTTCCTACTGTCATCTTTTTTTGCTGGACTTTGATAAAAGCCCCTTTTAAAGTCACACATACCTTATTTCTTTCTAATTCTAACCTGACACTGCTCCTACACTCTTTGACTTACCATAACCATCTTAAAACCTGTAAAATAATAAAAATTGTTTTCTGGAGAGAAAGGGAGAGGGGGAGTGAAAGAGATAACATTTCATGGAAAGTTCCACAGTCCCACTGCATTTTAAATCTTACAGAATAACAAATTACTCTCACTCATTCTCACAAAGACACATAAACAAAACATAGATATACAGAAAATAACAGAATGGATTGCACAGAATTTGTAGGAGATCTGAAAAGATTAAAAACTTGCTGGCTCTCCAGATAGCAATGGAAGCCAAGTAAGACATACTTGATAATATTACACACAGCTACATCACATTGAAGTATTCGAGCCATCCCTAGCACTTTCATTTCTGATATTAAATATATCATTAATATATTTCGTAGAAAAAAGGCAGAAATGGGGAAATGCTGGAGGTCCCTCCTCCATTAGTCCCTCACTCCTCTCTCTCCTGGCTGGCTCCCAATTTACCAAATCGGGACAACATTCCAAGAGTTCGTTTAACTGACTCTTAGTAATAAATTCTCTTTCTTTTACTAAAGTCTTTATGAGTTTTAAATAATATTTTTTCTCCTGAAAATTTTCTGAGACCGGGCTTATCTGCTTACTTGTTACTAAGTGCCCTACTGATCCCACTTAAGCCTGGTGAATCATCCGCTGAATAGCCTTTTGAGAGGAGTGAGCCTACTGCAGTCTCGCCTTCTGACTACGTCCCCTGTAGGGGTGCGCTCGTTCTGATATGAGGGACAGCGAGACCGGGGGCCAGTCGGCTGTGTGAGACCCTCTGCCTCCATTGGGAAACAACCCTTCTCTCCCTGTTTGTTTTCCTGTTCTTGTTTTACTTCCTCTTCCTCCCACCTGTGTTTCTGTATTGAACCTCCAAATCTCTCAGTACTGCTCTGGCTTGACTAAGCACAATTTAGGAACATTATATAGTTGAAAGCACTGTACTCGGAACTTCCCTGGCCCTACTGTGGTGTAATATGTTCTGCCAATTGTTCACCCACCACTTTCCATTTTGCAGGGTTTTAATGTGCCTTCTTTGGGCAGCCATGGAGAAGAGGTCTCCAGTAGATCTGACAATTCCTGTATCTGAGTCTTAGTATCAAAGAGTCTGGGGCAGCTAGGTGGCGCCGTGAGTAAAGCGCCGGGCCGGAGTCAGGAGGACCCCAGCTGGGTTCCGGCCTCAGATACTTAACACCCACACAAAAAAAAAACTAGTTATGTAACCTTGGGCAAGTTACTTAACCCCAATTGCCCTCCAAAAAGGCCAAAAAAAAAAAAAAAACCCGAGTCTTCTTTCATTCATTATACCTAGGAGGACCTTTTGATACATCTCTTAGCTAGGGTGTTTAATTTGTACTTGCCCCATAGCCTCCACTGGGGAGGAAAGAAAGTACCAATAGCAGGATCCGAGCCTTTCCCTTACCTTGTCCTAGAGCCCTGCGTTGCTCTGTGTTGCTCCAAGGGGAACCTTCTCGGCGAAACAGACATGGACTGAGTGGGTATTCCCACTCAGCCTGACGTTTCTGTTCCTGGCCTGGAGCTCCTATGCCAGGCCCATTCGTTCCTGTGCTTGTACCCCATTCCCCACATTGGGTGCCAGTTGTAGGGAGACAAGCCCACCCAGGGACCCCTGCCCTTCTGTGGCAGTCTGAGATAGTGGTGGAGAGGAGCCCTACCGGCCAGCAGCAGAGCTCAGAAGGAAAAGTTAGGTGAAAAGATAGATAAAAGATTACTTACCCAGAGGCTGACAATCATAAACAAGCCAGGACTCCAGTATGGTGGAAAACTGAACCAACTTTATTCAGCTCAGAGTCCAGTATGTATACTGTGAAACTGCATAGTCATCATAAGCCACTGTCTTTGGGATTATACCATTATCTTAGGTCCCATTCACCTCATATGTGACAGCTGTGTACTCTATTCTTGTTATCAGGGTACAAGTACCGGGCAGGATGTTCCAAACTTCCCTAAACCTCCCTAGAACAGAGTGGAGCTGTCCCAAGGCTTCAAGTTAATACTTTGTTGCTACATTATGCTAGTTTCCCCTGAGAACACTGCCAATGTCCTTGTTCCTAGGCCGGGATCATGTACCACAATTCTTATGGGGATGTGAAGCCCATGCCTGTGAGCCTTCCTGGGGGATGGGGAACCAATCCGAGACTGTTTACCAGGGTCTTATGTTGAGGGGGCTTATTCAGCCATCAGGGTCAGGGCCCCACTGGCCGTGGTCCTCAACAGAGAACCAACAGCCAATTAATATAGTAATCTACTGTTTGATAAACCGAAAGACCTCAGTTTTGGGGATAAGAATGCACTATTTGACAAAAACTGATGGGAAAACTGGAACATAGTACGGCAGAAATTGGGCATAGACCAATATCTAACACCATACACCAAAATAAAGTCAAAATGGGTGCATGATGTAGGTATAAAGTCTGATAGTGTAAACAATCTGGGAGAGCAAGGAATAGTTTACCTGTCAGATCTATGGAGAGGGAAAGACTTTACAACAAAACAAGAGTTAGAGAGCATTAAGAAATGCAAAACAGATCATTTTGATTACACTAAATTGAAAAGCTTCTGTACAAATAAAGCCAATGTCACCAAGATTAAGAGGGAAGTGGAAATTGGGAAAGACTCTTTACAACCAATGTCTCTGATAAAGACCTCATTTCTAAAATATACAAAGAATTGAGTCAAATCTATAAGAATATAAGCCATGCCCCAATTGATAAATGGTCAAAAGATATGAACAGGAAGTTATGAGAAGATGAAACTAAAACTATCTATAGGCATAAGAAAAAATGTTCTAAATCACTAGTGATTAGAGAAATGCAAATCAAAACAACTCCTGGGTACCACATCTCACCAGCCAGATTGACTAAGATGACAAAACAGGAAAATGATAAATGCTGGAGTTGTGGAAAAATTGGAACACTAATACATTGTTGGTGGAGTTGTGAACTGATTCAGCCATTCTGGAAAGCAATCTGGAATTATGCCCAAAGGTCTATAAATAAATTCATACCCTTTGACCCAGTAATACCACTTCTAGGGTTGTATCCCAAAGAGATCATAGAAATGAGAGGAAGACCCATATGTACAAAAATATTTATAGCAGCTCTTTTTGTGGTAGCAAAGAATTGGAAATCAAGGGGATGCCCATCAATTGGGGAATGGCTGAAGAAATTGTGGTATATGAATGTAATGGAATTCTACTGGGCTATAAGAAATGAGGAGCAGACGGACTTCACTATAACCTGGAGAGACTTATATAAACTGATGCTGAGAGAGAAGAGCAGAACCAGGAAAAATCTCTACACAATCACAGACACAACGTATGTGTGACGACTAACGTCAATAGACTGGGTCCCTCTCAGGAATGTAAGGTTATAAGACAACTCCAAAAGACTCATGACTGAAAGAGATACCCACATCCAGAGAAAGAAATGAGGAGTCTGAATGCAGAGTGAAACAAACTACTTGCTCTCTTCCTTTTTCTTGTTTTCTCTTTCCCACGAATCATTCCATCAGTTATAATCCTTCTATACAACATGACTAATGATTAATGTGAAGATATTTGTAGATCCTATATTCAAGTGCATGCCACCATGATAGGGGGGAGGGGACAGGGAGGAGAAGAAAAACTGAAACTCAAGGGATTATGGAACTGAATGTTATAAAATAAAAGTAAATAAATAAACCAAAAAAAAAGAAATATTATGATAACACATGAAAGAGGAATGAAAAGTAAGTTGGGATTGGGGGTGGAATCAATATGACAGAGTAGAAGCAGGACCTCCTCGGGGCTCTGGCTTCCACCTCCCCCAATCTATGTAAAAGGGGACTCTAAACAAACTTTGGAGCTATAGAACCTACAAAATGACACAGAGAAGCTAACTTTCCCCTGAGGACAGCCCTGCAGGCCAGCAGGAATTGGCCAGTGCAGCACTCTGGGAGCCAAGAGCCTGCAGGAGCCAGAGGTTTTAGCTCCAGGGCGGGCCTAACCAGCCACCAGCCTGAGGGACTCCAGATCACCAGCAGCTGTGGCCGTTTCCAGATTCATCAACACATAGAAGCAAAGGACAAAGTGAGAGGTCAGTGCAGTGTGGACTTTGGGACCAGTAGGTGGGAGTGCATCAGCTTTTGCCCCCAAGGGTAAGAAGCCGCTGAGACACCATGCCGGGGCCACTTAGCAGCTTCAGCTCCTGGCCTGCAGAGTGTAGGGGGACCAAGCAACCAGTCTGAAGGGTAATTGCTCTTGCTTTAACCTGCTTGGATCTGGATTGCAGTCTAAGGTGGAAGTCCTGGGGTGTGTGACCAGCTTGCCAGGGCGTGTGGAGGCCTCAGAGAGGGCACCCATCTAATACCTCTGGCAGCTGAGAAAACCCCAGCTTTTGGAAAGAAGCTCCCCTGTCTGGTGGCAGAGTCCTACCATGGCAAAAAGCCCAGGGGTCAAGTGACTGAGGGGCGATATGACCAGGCAAAGGAAGGAAAACAAAGAGAAGACTCCAACATTAGACTCCTATTTTGGGGACAAAAAGGAGCAAAGCATGGAACAGGAGGAAGACCATGAAGTCAGAACTCCTGCACCAAAAGCTTCAAAGGAAAATACAAGCTGGTTACAGGCCATAGAAGACCTTAAGAAGCAGATAAGAGAAGTGGAGGAAAAATTGGGAAGAGAAATGAGAACAATGCAAGAAAATTATGAAATGAGAGTCAACAGCCTGACTGAGGAAAATCACAGCTTAAAAAACAGACTGACTCAATTGGCAAAAGAGGCTCAAAAAGGCAATGAGGAGAGGAATGCCTTAAAAAGCTGAATTTTCCAGATGGAAAAAGAATCTCAAAAGCTTAATGAGGAGAATCATTCCCTCAGATTTAGAATGGAGCAACAGGAAGCTAGTTACTTTATGAGAAATCAAGATGATGTTAAACAGATCCAAACAATGAAAGAATAGAAGACAATGTGAAATATTTCATGGGGAAAAAAACCAATGACCTGGAAAACAGATCCAGGAGAGATAATTTAAAAATTCTTGGACTACCTGAAAGCCATGATCAAAGAAAGAATCTAGAAATCATCTTCCAGAAATACTCAAGGAAAATTTCCCTGATGTTTTAGAACCAGAAGGCAAAATAGAGGTTGAAAGAATCCACCAATCACCTCCTGAAAAAGATCCCAAAAAGAAAACTCCTAGGAATATTATAGCCAGGTTCCAGAATTCCCAGATCAAGGAGAGAATATTATGAGCAGCCAGGAAGAAACAATTTGAATATTGTGGAAACAAAATCAGGATAACACAGGATCTGGTAGCTTCTACATTGAGGGATAGAAGGGCCTGGAATAAGATATTCTGGAGGGCAAAGGAGCTAGGATTAAAACCAAGAATCACTTACCCAGCAAAACTGAGTCTCATGTTTCAGGGGAAAATATGGTCATTCAGTGGAATAGAGGACTTTCAAGCATTCTTGCTGAAGAAACCAGAGTTGAACAGAAAATTTGACATTCAAATACAAGAAGCAAGAGAAGCATGAGAAGGTAAACAGGGAAAAGAAACCATAAGCCACTGATCAAAGTTGAACTATTAACATTCCTACATGGAAAAAACAATAATTGTAATTGATGAAACTTTTCTCAGTATGATAATAGTTTAAGGGAATAGAAATATAGATATATAGATATATATATCGGAGGGTATACGGGCATATTCACATGTGTGAATGTGTGTATATATGCTTACAAGTATACATAGATAGAGGGCACATGACCAATTTAATAGGAAGGGATGGTACTTAAAAGGGGGAATTAGGAGGTGAGAGAGGAATATAATGAGAGGAGATGGAGAGAGACAGAATGGGGTAAACTATCTCATAAAGAAGAGGCAAGAGAAAAGGATCGCAATGGAGGGGAAGAATAGGAAGGCAAAAGAGAATGGGTCAACCATATTCTCACTGAATTTGGCTTAGGGAGGGAATGAAATACACACTATATAGGGTACCTCACCCTACAGGAGAGTAGGGGAAGGGGATGAGAGGGGGAATGATGGAAGGGAGGGCAAGCTGGGAGGGAGGGAAGTTGGAAGCACCCACTTTTCAAAAAGGATAAGATCAAAATAGAGAACAGAACAAGAGGGTAGTGGGATAGGATGGAGGGAAATATAGTCAGTCTTTTACAATATATCTACTATGTTAATGTTTTGCATTAGCTACACATGTACAATCTATATTGAACTGCTTATCTTCCCAGTAAGAGTGGGTGACAAGGGAGGAAGGTAATGAATCTGGAATTCAAAGTTTTAAAATCAAATGTTTAAAATTATATATACATATATACCATTATTAATACTACCTTACATATAATTTAGAAAGAAGATATACAGGCACTGGGGCATAGAGATCCACCATGCCCTACTGGAAAAGTCTAAGATGGTATAGGAGAAGATATGGGAAAGAGCAGATTGGAAGAGGGGATATCCTGTGGGACTGCTATTCTGGGGTGGTGGGTAGGGGAAAAATGGGGAGAAAATTTGTAATTCAAAATCTGGCAGAAATGAATGATGTAAATCAGAAGTTAACAAAGCATTTGAAAAATGAAAAAAATAGTAAGTTGGATCCAGATGGTGGAAAGTCTTCAATTCCAGGCTAAGGAAACATTGGGGGTAAAGGGATCATTTGGGCATTATTGACAGAACAAAGCTGCCTAAAGAGTGTCAACCTCCTCTAGCCTATGCCAATTGCTTTATTTTACCTGATCATTGCTTCCACCAGATGGACCACTGGTCTTTGTATGAGGTGTTAAATATTTCCCTGGTGAAGAGTGAGGGTGGGACATGCCTGGCTGAGCTAGTCAAACTAGGAAACAAGGCTATTTGAGAGGGATGATCTTCAAACTGTTTGTCTGCTTTTAGAAGGTGTGAAGGATAAATTAGAAAAGGTAGACACCATATGAAAGAAAACCATTAAAGAAGTGATTACAATAGTCTAGGATAAGGATAATGAGGGCATAGCATGAACTAGAGTAACATCAGTGAGAATGCTATAGCATGGGAACATGACAGATGCAAGAAATATTAGGGAAATGGAATCATGAAGACTTAGTAACAATTGGAAAGTAAAAGATGTGAGAAAGGGAAGAGAGAAAAACATATTGAGGGTTGAAGCCTGGTTAATAATGGTTCCACTAATAGAAATAAGGAAACCATATGAATGAGAAGTAATTGGGGAGAAAAATTATTTGTTTCATTATGGATAAAAGGCATTATCAAATATTTCAGGTGGAGAAGTAACATAGGCCATTGTAAATACAGGAGCAGATTTTAGTGTGGGGAGATGAGGCTTTAAAGTATAGATTTGGAAATCACCTCCATAGAAGGGATAACTTAAGTCATGGAAGTGAATAAAATCACTGAGAGAATGAAAAGAAACAGATGATTGGCAAAAATCAATATACTTTGGAAGAAATAAAAGGAAGAAGAAATAAGAGGAACTAAATTATGAAATGAAGAAGGAGTAGTCAGAGAAATAACAGTAGAAGCAGGAGAAAACAATGTTACCAAAGCCAAAGAAAAAATAGGATATTGAGAAAGATGTAATGTCAAAATGCTACAGAGAGGTGAACGAGAATATAGACTGAGGAAAGCGCAGTGAATTACTACTGTTTCTGCATTCACACTTCTTAAAATACTGAGTGATATAATAATTAATCTGTTTGAGTATCTAATAGAGCATGTGATGACTCATAAATTTTCTCTGGCATTGAGAAAATATCTCTTTCCTTTACAAAGTCATGTGAGAAGCTAGCCTTCCTCCCTAGAAGAGAATTATACTCCCTAAGGACCCAGTTCCATTCTATGTTTCTCAGAGCTATGGAAAAAAGTACAAAATCCTGTGAAAATGCAGACCAAGCATTCAAAAAGATTATCAGAGAAAGAATAGAGGGGATTGATTGAGCATGGGTGGTTCTATGACCCTGTAGTATAAGCAGGGCTGAAAGTGGAGAAGTAGGTCTAATACTAAAGAAGGCACTCTTAAGAGTCCAAATGATGAAAGAATCATACCATCCTAGGTGGTAGGACAGAGGGACCTAGAAAATTTAGTCTAAACCCTTCATCTTACAAAGTGATCATTGAAAAAGAAAGATAAAGGAACAGATTGTTCAATTGTGAGGAGGTAGAAAAAGATTCATTCTGCCATTTCCTCTAATTCAGTTTCAGTTATCCCAAACTGATCTTTTTCACAAGGAAAAAAAAAAAACATGTACCATGAAGTTACAGGTTCATTCTGGCTCTTATGCAGTTCTCCCAACAGAGGGAACTCAGGTGAAGTCCAAGCCCTCTTTGGTTCCTAGTGAACTGGGAAACTCTTTCTCCAAACCCATTCTTTTTTTCCTCTCTTAAAATTTTTATTTTTTATTGTTTTTAGCTATTTTTATTATTTTGTTCTTCCAATTATTTTACCTATTAAGTTAAATCCCTCAGTACATACCTATGTCATCCAGAATAACAAATTCCCATGTAAGCCATGCACAAAAATTTACATCTCTCTATCTCTTTCCAAATTTTAAGTTTATCACCTCTTTGTCAGGAAATGAATGGAATGTTTCCTCATCATTCTTTTGGACTTGTGATTTTTTATCTTGTTGATCAGAGTTCTAAAGTTTTTGAAAACTGTTTTTCCCTACAATGGTATTGAAAAATTGTTCTAATTCTGCTAGGTCAGTGTACATCAGTTCATAGAACTCTTCCCAGCTGTGTCTGAAATTGTCCATTTTACCATTTCTTATGGCCCAATAATACTCCATTACATTTATATACAACAATCTGCTTAACGATTTCCTAATAAGAGGACACCCCTTTTAGTTTTTAATTTTTTGACTACCATAAAAAGATCTGCCATAAATATTTAGGTACATATAGATACTTTTCCTCTTTCTTTTATTTCCTTAGAGGTATAAGTCTAGTATTGCTATAGCTCAGTTGGAGGGTATGCAGTTTGGAAAGTTTCTGAGCATAGTTCTAAATTCTTTCCAGAATTGCTGGACCAATTAACAGGTCCTTCAACAATGAACTTGTGTACTATTTTTTCACAGCCCCCTCTCCCTCCAGCATTTGTCATTTGGCTCTTTGGTCACCTTTGCCAGTCTGATAGCTATGAGGTAGAACCTAAAAGTTATTTTATTTCATTTGCATTTCTCCAGTAAGTAGTAATTTAGACCATTTTATGTGATTATTGGATTTTTTCCTTTGAAAATTGTCCATTCACTGAGGGATTGAAGGGCCTGGAATGTGATATTCCGGAGGTCAAGGGAGCTGGGATTAAAACCAAGAGTCACCTACCCAGCAAAACTGAGTATCCTGTTTCAGGGGAAAATATGGTCATTCAGTGGAATACAGGACTTTCAAGCATTCTTGCTGAAAAAACCAGAATTGAATCGAAAATTTGACATTCAGATACAAGAAGCAAGAGAAGCATGAGAAGGTAAACAGGGAAAAGAAATCATAAGGAACTTATCAAAGTTGAACTATTTTTTTTTAAGTAATCGGGGTTGAGTGGCTTGCTCGGGGTTACACGGCCAGTTGTTGTTTCTGGGTGTGGTGCTGGGTGTCTGGGCCCGGATGTGATCCGGGTCGTCCCGGCACTGGGGCCGATGCTCTTGCTTGCTGAGCCACCTGGCCAAAGTTGAACTATTAACATTCCTACATGGAAAAACAATAATTGTAACTTATGAAACTTTTCTCAGTAGTTGAAGGGATTTTATATATATATATATATATATATATGTCTTTATATGAGGGTATGCGGGCATATAAATACATATGTGAATGTGTGTATATACGTTTACAGGTTTACATAGATAGAGGGCATGGGACCAATTTAACAGGAAGGGATGATACTTAAAAGGTGAAATTAAGAGGTTAGAGGAATATAATGAGAGGAGATGGGGAGAGACAGAGTGGGGCAAACTATCTCATACAGAAGAGGCAAGGGAAAATGGTTACAATGGAGGGGAAGAATAGGAAGGCAAAAGGGAATGGGTCAACCTTATTCCTATTGAATCTGGCTTGAGGAGGGAGGGAAATACACACTAAATAGGGGATCTCACCCTCCAGGAGAATGGGGGGGGAAGGGGATGTGAGGGGGGATGATGGAAGGGAGGGCAGGCTGGGGGGGGAGGGAAGTTGGAAGCACCCACTTTTGAAAAGGGACAGGATCAAAGTAGAGAATAGAACAAGTGGGAGGTGGGATAGGAGGGAGGGAAATATAGTCAGTCTTTTACAATACATCTACTATGTTATTGTTTTGCATTAGCCACACATGTACAACCTATACTGAACTGCTTGTCTCCCCAGTGGGGGTGGGTGGCAGGGGGGTGTGATAGTAATGGCAATTAAAGATTCCCCTGTATTGGCTTGGTTTTCAAATTGATTGTGTTAAAACCCAGAGTTTGTTAATCCCACCTGTGGGATGGGCTTGTTGATGTGAAAAGAAAGTCCTGAATTGGGAGGAGCTGGTGACGTAGATTTGGAGACACAAGAGAGAGGCGGAAGATCTTTTTTTGGTAGCTGCACCTCGTGGAGAGAGAGAGACTAAGAGAATTGCTGGTGGCCGCTTTGAATTGCCCTGGACTTTTGAGACCTGCCCCCTGAGCTGCCAAGGACTGAGGAGACATGGCTGTTTTGCTGGTACTTTGTCTGTCTGTTTTGATGTTATTTTGCCAGATTTGTCCACTGGTGAAAGACTGTCCTTTTGTTGAAGAAGTCCTGGAACCTGGCTGTTCACTAAGAAGGCCTGAGACTGTCCTGCAGACAGAGAGTGAATACTGTCCACTGGTGAGGGACAGTACTGTTGTTGCAGGGGTCTGGAGACTGTCCTGCAGACAGAATGAATACTGTCCACTGGTGAGGGACAGTGCTGTTGTTGCAGGGGTCTGAGAGCCTTTCTGTTGGTTCAGAAGCCCTGAAGAAGGATTTTCTTGTTGTATGTTTACAGAAATCCTGGGAGAGGGCTTTGCTAATGTGTTCAGGGGTTCTAGGACTGTTCTACAGACAGAGGATAAATTCATGAAGGGACTGGCAATGTATCTTATGGCCTTGCTAAGCCTTGTCTCCCCAGGAACTAAGATTGCTGAGAACTTGCCTCGTGTCAAGATGAAGAAAAGACCTCCATTTGGGTATTAAGTGCTGTGTTTAAACTTGATGTAACTCTGGGGTAGATTCAATTGTGATCCTAGGGGTGGGAAACTTTTGACCTTATTGTGCTCCGTGATTGACAAATGAAGGTACTTTACCTATGTTTGGAAAATAATCTCCATTTGAGAAGAGGGGCTTTGTGGTGGACTTAATTAAGGTATAGCCTAGGGGTGGAGAAGTATTTAGAACAGAGACTTTGTAATTGATTGAATGATTGGAAGGTCCTGGGGTGGGGTAGTCCTTGGAGATTATTTAATCACACTTAGTAAATGCTGTATTTTGAATGATGTCATGTTTTGATCTTCTCTGTTCTTGGTTTGTCACTAAATAAAATAGAGAGCACCTATGCTGGTATTTTGAACCTGGGAAGTTGCCTTCTTTTGGTATTACATTACAGGGGGGAAGGGAATGAATCTGAAATTGAAAGTTTTAAAATCAAATATATGTATATATATATATATATATGTGTGTGTGTGTGTGTG
>NW_027185853.1:22605-28613 GCF_028583685.1 Petaurus breviceps papuanus
TGTGTGTGTGTGTGTGTGTGTGTGTGTGTGTGTGTATATACTATTATTAATACCATCTTACATGATATTAAGGAAAAAAAAGATACACAGGCACTGAGGCATAGAAATCCACTGGAAAAGTTGAAACGGGTATGGGAGAAAATATGGGAGAGAGCAGATTGGAGGTGGGGATATCCTGTGGGACTGCTGTTTTGGGGGTATGGGTGGGGGAAAAACAGGGAGAAAATTTGTAACTCAAAATCTGGCGGAAACGAATGATGTAAATCAGAAGTTAATAAAGCATTAAAAAATAAAATATTTAAAGAAGGAAAAGAAAAATGAAAAAAAAAAGAAAATTGTCCATTCATACCTTTGACCATTTGCATATTTGACAAGTTTATTCTTTTCAACAGTGTTGCTGCACTCCTATCCTTGGTCTAGGGCTAGGCAATGTAGTCAGTATAGTTTTTAAATAAAATTCATTATTGAACCCACATGCACTGGGCAAATGCCAACCCATCCATAGAACTGCTGGCTTTCACTGAGTCTTGGTCACCAGAACAAGGGCATAATGGACTCAGCCACACAGACAAGTAAATGTATATGCTACAGTATGCAGTTTTTACTCATAAGAAAAGCATCTTTAAAAGAAATAAATCATAATACATTTAAACACAATCATGCAGCTGTACCCCAAGCTGTTCCCAGTACCAGGCCAGATGTAACTAGTTTATATTTATACTCTGAATCCAAGAGTTAAAGTAAAAGACACAGTTCAGTTGTTTAGGTCCCAGTAGCTACTTCTTCCTTAGAAATGAGCCAAAGGGGGTTCATGAAATAAAACACAATTCTCAAATGCTCAAATTCACAGCCTTCAAGAGAGTCATACAGTATTGAGAGAATTCATGATTTCAGGGCATCTCAGGCTGTTGCCCATGCCATGGGAACATGACTTGGAACACGACTCAGTGCAAAAAGAAATTACTCTGGTGACTTCTTCCTCTACAGATACAATAGTCAAATTCATCATATCTTAACCGTATCAGGACTTGCCTCAAGGAATGACTCCTGAATAAATGACACTACCGTATCAACAAAGGACCCCTCTCTGTCCTGATAACCTTCTTGACTGCTTTGCCTCTGGCCTTCAATACCCTCATAGCACCTGACCCCAACTCACTTGGCTGGTGCATCTTCATTATATCCTACCCATTATCCTCCTTGAGGAAAATTCTTAGGCTCTTTTCATATTGTTTTTGCTTCACCTGCACATCCTTCCCACCTCAGAGGCTTCAAGAATTGGGCTTGATTCACAGTAAGAATTTTAAATCTCAGATGGAACATAGATATGAGTCCAGCGGTATGCTGGAATGAAATGATACTGGTTCAAGAGATTGTTAAATTTTCAGTGTAAGCATTTACACCTCGGAAATTGGCAAATGCTACAAATCAATTCTTGGCTTATTGTTTTATTGATTGCCTAGATTTAACAAAGTGAAGGAGAAAATGTTAACTCAGATTTAATTTTATAGCTTGTCATGCAAATTATTTTTCCCCAAAAAGAGCCTCATGATTTTTAAAACATTTTTATAATTATAATTTTAATAATTATTGGATACAGAGTAGATAGATATGTAGAGACAGAGATACATGTAGACGTAGATAATGATATTGATGGCAATATGTATATATATATAAGATATACAGATATATTTATGGACACATTGGGAGTAACTTCTAAGAACAATGAATCTTGTCACAAAGGGAAGGTCTCCTGAAATCTACCTCGTTTTTGTTCTGGCTTCTCTTCTCTTTCTCCTTCATTCAAGCCAAACCGTAGGGGCCAATCTACACAGACTATGGGAAGCCCCACGGGGAGGAGAGAAAACAGCCCTTGGAGGGGAAAATGGTACAGAATCCACCAGGGAGAAGCCTGAGATTTCACAGTAATTACTGAAGCTAAACAGAGTTTGGGTGCTTTATACACTTCTAGAAATGAAAGAAACTCCTAGGAAACAAGCAAACCTTTGGGTTATCCAGGTACAGAGGGAATAAAATAAATTATGTATAATGCTCTCCAACAGTGCTTTTTCTTTAAAGTCACCAAGGATAGAGACCCTATGACTCAGATTTCACTAAATATTCACTCTCCCCATGGACTGAATCTGTATCACCATCACTAGGTATAAGAAAGAGGGGCTAAACCTCAATACTATACCTATTTCCATGCACCTGCTCCAATCTGGTCACAATGAATCATCTGAAGAGAACGCAAAGGGAAACTATGGCGGTTTGGAAAGACTGGCAGACCAGAAGATAGAAGATCTAGTTCTAATCCTGACTTTACCACAAACTTTCTGGGTGATTTTTTCCCCATATCATTTTCTTACTTCTTGTTTTCCTTCTCTATAAAAATAAGAAGTTATGGTGGGTGATCTCTGAAATATACTCTATCCCTAACATTCTATAAGTTCGGGAATATTGTACCCTCTTCTGAGAAATCAACACACTTTTTGACACTTATATTCATCCAGTTCATGGTATAACTGGAAAAGAATACTGAATGACAGAACAATCAAACGATCATTCTTAGTTGACCTTTGGGTGAGATATTGTTCATTTTCTTGTAGTCAAAAGCAGGAGCAAGTGGAGGAGTTGTTCTTTCTGCCTTACATAAGTCATTCATCAACCCTGAAAGCTTGAGAAATAATGTTCTTATGATGGGAGGACAGAGAAGAGGGGTTGGGGTAAAAAGTACTACATTCTTAACCATCCAAGTATATTCCCAAAAAGTGTCAGCACTTCTGGCAATTCCTGTAGAATATTAGACCTGAAACCTTTTCTCCACAGCTGTGCATCTTTTGTCTAGTTTACTGTTCATATTTACCTCCATTCCAAGTGGACAATAAAGATGATAAAAGGGAAATGTTAAGCAAACGATCTGAATACTAACAAATATTACACAGGGTTCAGTGGAGCAGGAGGAGGAGGTCCATACATTGTGATTCGAGATTGTAAGTACCATTTATTTATCTGTCTTTTCCATTTCCCTATGGATAATCAAATATTTCCCATAATGATATTCTCGTCAACAAAAAAAAACACTTCAGCTCAGCCTTCATGTGATACTAGGTCAGTCCATGAGACTAGATTCTTGGTCTCTGTTCCTAGAAGCATCACAGGAAGTGTCTTCTCTCTGTGTCACCGACTCCTACTCTCTAATCTATAAACTAATTTTTGCTTAGGAAACTAGATATTGCTTAGAACTGAGATATTTAGAAATTCATGTTCTCTTTGAGATTCCTCATCACACAGACCACCAACATAGGACTAATGGCAGAGATGTCAGCATTCCCTTTTCAAGTTTTTTTTCTTCCTTGATTAACAGTTTTAGTTTGTTGATCTCCACGATAAAAAGAAAGATCCGTGTATTTGACAAACTCAACTTGACACCTTTCACCTTTTAGCCTCAGTTTATAGGCTCTGAATTCTGTACTTTACGAATTATCTCACTTTTTAAAAATGATCAGTCTTTTTCAGGACAGTGTAAAGTGTCCAGCCAGCCCAATCAACCATTTAAATAGCTAATATAACTATTGTCAGGGAATAAATTTAGCTTTTATGGTTTGCATTTCCAGCCATCCCTGTTCTCAAAGAAATTGTAACTTGACAAAATTTAAGTTTTGATGGCACAGAAATTCATCAATTCAAGAAAATTGGTTTCTAGCTATATTTTTCTCTGTCCATAGTATACAGCACAAAATGATGAATTCTCAAAGTATATGTACCTGCAGAATAAACTTGGACTTACCTTCAATGCTCAAAAGAAGGCATTAAAAGGAGTTAAACTTTCACTTTGAAATTAACCTTATTGTGTGGTTCCTGTAGGGAAAATCTGAACCTGAAGAAAGATCCTCTCTGTAGATTTTGTAACCAACTTGAAAATTAATACTGGTAAGTAGCATAACAATGACATTGGAAACCATATTTCCAAATGCCCTGTTTTTATTTTTGCTTTTGGCTTTTCTAGAACATGAACAAATACGCAGTTTTTTTTTTCAAAATATGGGGTGCAATTCAGCAGGTGAAATAGAGTGGGGTTTAAAAGGAAGCTTTCAATGAAGCATCAAAACTGTGCTGCTTATGAGTAGTTGGCCAGCTCAGGTGATTTGAGAGACTGTGACGGAGTGAAATTTGAGTATTTGATTTATCAGAAGCCCTGACACTTACCAGCCATGAGCCTCAGTTTATTCATCTCTAAAATAGGGTTTATAATAACTGCCCATCCTTTTTCACAAGGTTGCAAAGTGTTATTATTATGAAACCAAGGTTATAGCATAGGTCCTATTACCACATGAGCAAATTAATGTAATTCTATCTGTGGCTTCAAATTGATCCCTTATCCCCACCAACTGTTTTCCAAAAACATTCATTTGGTCACATAGCAGCTGAATAAGTGAGGAGATGGATCACCATAAAATCCTCAACACAACTGGCAAAAAAAAAGTCAAAATGTACCTTGTAACATGGTTGAGTTGCTATATCCACATACAAAGGACCACAGATATGAAATGAGACTAAGAAAAAATTGTGAAGACAGCAAAGTTCACACCTTCCCTAATTCCATCCTAGTTCTTCTCCCTTCTCCTAACAGTTATTCTCAAATATTTATCAACAAATGAGTGAAAAAAATAAAAATAAAACCAAATGAGTGAATAAAGTAATATCACCTAAAGTGTTTCCTGACAAGGTATATACTGATAATATCTCAAAATGAAACCAACCCTCCACCTTCGAGAATATTTGTGTTTTTCAAAGACTCAAAGTTGGAAAAGAGTTTAAGACCCCAGAAATAAAGCTATAATGGTAAAATTATATATAATGTGGTTATTTGGGGGCTGAAAGCTGCATCATGCACCCTTTAAATCAAAACACAGCTGTTCTACATCTTACTGAAACAGGTCCTATATTCTTTCTAAGATGGCAATTCAAATTCATGGAAAGAAAATTGTTTTTTAGCTGTACTTGTCTCTGTTCATAGGATACCCCACAAAATGAAGAATTCTGGACAATATGCTGAACCTTGAAATTCTAATGTTACTTCCCGTCCTGGTTAAAATATTTGTGGGAGATATATCAAAAGAAAAATCGGATTGTGAATAACTATATGGATGGGCATTATGTAAAGAATCAAATGAAAGCTGTACAAGAATGAAACAAAAACTATAAAACAAATCTTTATGGTTTCATCAGATGTCAGAAAAAGAACAATCTGAGAGAAATGAATTGTATACCTATAGCTTTGTCTTTGATATGCAAAGATGACAAAAAGTGACAATGATTTCCATCCATGTACCAAAATTCCAAGGAAAAAAATTAAATTGTAAAAAAAAAAGGAAAGAAAAAATTAAATTGTAGCTATAATATTCAATTTCGCTTCAAAGGATAAGGAAATTACATTGGTTCATTCTAATGCTCTAGGAAATTCAAGGAACCTGCCATTATAGATCAAGTCACAATGAAACTCACGGCCCCAGAGCTCATGTAGAACAAGACAAGGTTTCCGACCAAACTAGTCTCAGAATGATTTGTGTGTTTCCCTTACCTGTAGCAATGAAGTTGCAACTCATCCAGTGTTGACCTTAGAAGTCATCTAGTACAACTCCTTCCTTTTTAGAGACCAGGAAATTGAGGCTCAGAGAGATTAAGCAACTTGTCAAACACTAAGAACTGGTAGAGCTGTGATTGAAACTTGGGTTCCATGATTTCAAGTTCAGTCCCTCAAGTGCAGCCCTATTGCTACTATCCCTTTGAACTCTTTGAGGAAGCTCCTTATTTCAAGAAAATTTTCAGAATCTCTGCACAAGTACTCTGTGTCATAATCATCTTTGTCTTCTCCACAGTTCTGAGACCCATGAACAAGTCAAAAACAACCACTGTGACTGAGTTTGTCCTCCTAGGCTTCTCTGGATCTTTGGAGACACAGCTTATCCTTTTTACTCTGCTTTTGGTTATCTACATCCTGACTC
>NW_027185854.1:0-12038 GCF_028583685.1 Petaurus breviceps papuanus
AATAGAAATGATAGTTGAACCAGTGGGAACTAGTGAGATAACCAAGAGAAACTGAATAGAAGGACAAGAGAAGAGGTCTCAGAAAAGAGCCTTGGTTGAGACCCATCATTAGTGGGCATGAAGAGTTAGATGGGTAGGAGGAGAATCAAGAGAGCAGAGTCAAGAAAACCTAGAGGAGAGGATATCTAGGAGGGAGGGGAAAGAGGCACAGAGACAGAGATGGGGGTGGGGGTGGTAGTGAGGGGTGAGGAGGAAGAAGAGGAGGAAAGGAAGAGAGAAGAGGGTGGAAGGGAGAAAAGGGAGGGGGGAGGGAGAGAGGGGGATGAGAAAGAAGAAAGGAAGGAGAGGAGAGATAAACCAAGGGTTTATGAAATACTAGGCTCTTTGCTAAGTGCAGAGGATACAGAAACAAGCAAACAAGCCAGTCCCTGCCCTTAAGGTGTTTATATTCTAATGAAAGAAGGTGGGGGAAGGGGAGAGTATTGGCTTCTTCCTGATTAGATAAAGCCAAAGGTTCAGTTCCAGAATTGTGGGAGCTAGCAGAGGATCCCCAACCTCTGGCATGGTGGAGATGATTGAAAAGTGATCCGCCCATTGAAGGCTCAAAGGACTGAGAAAAGGCCATTTGATTAAACCATTAAGAGACTATTGATCACTTTAAGATGGCATTTTCCATTGAATGATGACATCAGGAGCCAGATTGTGGAGAATTCTAGGAAGATCCTTTCTGGGATAGTTGGATTAAGGGAGGGGTTTCTTTTTTTTTTTAAATTAAATTTAATGTTTATTTTTTTGTTTACACCATTCATTTCCACAAGATTTTGAGTTACAAATTTTCTTTTTTTTTTTTAAAGCAATGGGGTTAAGTAACTTGCTCAAGGTTACAAGGCCAATTATTTCTGGGTGTGGTGCTGAGTATCTGAGCCCAGATTTGATCCAGGTCATCCCGACACTGGAGCTGGTGCTCTTACTCGCTGAGCCACCTGGCCACCCCTGAGTTACAAATTTTCTCCCCATCTTTTCCCCTACCCACCACCCCAAAACAATGATCCCACTGTATACCCTCTCCCCCAGTCTGCTCTCTCCTATATTCTCCCCCACCCCCCTTCCAATTTTCTAGTAGGGCAAGATAGATCTCTATATCCCAGAGCCTGTATATCTTATTTCTCAGCTGCATATAAAATAATAATAATAATTTTTTTAAACATTTGATTTTAAAACTTTGAATTCCAAATTCTTTCCCTTCCTCCTTCATCACCCACCCTTACTGGGAAGATAAGCAATTCAATATAGGTTGTACATGTGTAGCTACCCAAAACAGTTCCATAGTGGATATATTGTGAAAGAGGGACTACATTTCCCTCCATCCTATCCTGCCCCCCACTTGTTCTATTCTCTGTTTTGACCCTGTCCCTTTTCAAAAGTGTGTGCTTCCAACTTCCCTCCCCCGCTGCCTGCCCTCCCCTCCATCATTCCCCTCTCATCCCCTTTCCCCCTACTCTCCTATAAGAGAGATACCCTATTTAGTGTGCATGTCATTTCCTCCCTAAGCCAAATTCAATGAGAATAAGGTCACTTCACCCTGTTTGTCTCAGTTTCCTCATCTGTAAAATGATCTGGAGAAGGAAATGGCAAATCACTCTAGTATCTTTGCCAAGAAAACCCTAAATGGGGTCATGAAGACTGAACAGCATTCTTCTACAGATAGCTCAAAGTTTTTCTCCTTCTCTTCCTCGAAAAAGTTCCTCCCTCATCTGAAGTCTCAAAACTGTGCACATCTTTTATGCATTAATCACGTTACTTTGAATTATAGTCATTTGCTCATAACTCATCACTTCTAATATGCTATAAGCTCCCTGAGGACAGGGACCCACCCTGTCTAGTTTGCCAGGTATCTACCTCCCCCAGTACATTGTTCATATAACAGGTGTTTGTTGAGTGAAATGATGATCACAGTTCTGTTTGTTTTACAGCTAGATGTATCTCAAAGGTCAGCCAGGACCACCCCAAATTTCACTGAATTTGTACTTCCCCCACATTCCATGACATCCCCCTCAGAAAGTTCCTACTTTTCTCCATTTCTCCAATCTGGCCATGCTGCTCCTGAATCCCACCTAACACTTTGGGAGGGCTTCAGTGGCATCCCATGAATTCCTCATTAAGGAGATGGAGTGCACTATCATTAACTAGTATGTCTAATGACTATATGGTATTCCTGGACAAAATATTGCCCATAGTTCTCCTTCCTGAAGGAGGATGAATATAGTCCAAGAATTTCGTCCAAGTACTCCACCCCTGGAAAATACATTCATTTAGTCAATCACAAAGTCTTCTCTCTATTCAACAGGAGATTCATTTCCAATCATAAACAAAGAACATTTATTTGTTCAGTCACAAAGTATAAAAGTCAAAAGTTTTCCACCCCTGGATCACAACTGAATTACAATACCATCCATCATCACCAAGCACCCTCTCAAAGGGCAGTAGAGAGTACAAAGACCATTTACCCCTAAACCACAACAAGGTTACAATATCATCACAACATTCAATATCCAAGGAGAGGTCTTTTCTCAGGTCTTGACCTGAGGCAAGTTCTCAGCAATCTTTGTTCCTGGGGAGACAAAGCTTAACAAAGCCACAATATACATTGCCAGCATTCTCATCAATTCATCCTCTGCCTGCAGAACAGTCTCAGGACTCCTGAAAACATCAGCAATATCCTCCTCCAGGATTTCTGTAAACATACAACAAGAAAATCCTCCTTCAGGGCTTCTGAACCAACAGCAAGTTTCCAGGACCTCTACAGCAACAGCACTGTCCTTTACTAGCAGACGAATTTGGCAAAGTAACATCAAAACAGACAAGAAATACTGGCACCATAGTCATACCTCCTCAGTTCTCAACAGCTCCAGGGGGCAGTTCTCAAAATTCCTGGGCAGCTCCAACTGGCCCACAGCAGTATGGGCAGCTTTGGCTGGAAGTTGTCTCTCTCTCTCTCTCTCTCTGCCTCCACAATGCTGCTCCCCAAAGTTCTTCTGGTCTCTCTCTGCTGGGGCCTCTCTCTCCTTGGTCCTCCCTCTAAATCCATGGCACCAGCTCCTCCCAGTTCAACCCCCTCTCTTCATGTCAACAAGTCCATCCCACAAGTAGGATTCACAAGCTCTGGGTTTTAACATTTAACCCCGGAAAACCAAGCCAATACAAGGGAATCTTTAAATTCCATTACCATTACAATATAGGAGGGTGTATATATATATATAAATATATATGTGAGTGTGGTCATATGTATGTTCATGTATACATTGACAGAGGGCACAGAATGAGTTGGACATGAAGGGATGATATCTGAAAAATAAAATTAAGAGATGAGAGAGGAATTTATTGGAAGAAGGAGAAAGGGAGAGACAGACTAGGATAAATTATCTCATATAAAAGAGGCAAGCTAGGGGCGGCCAGGTGGCTCAGCAAGTAAGAGCACCGGCTCCAGTGTCGGGATGACCTGGATCGAATCTCGGGCTCAGATACTCAGCACCACACCCAGAAATAATAACTGGCCGTGTAACCTTGAGCAAGTTACTTAACCCCGATTGCTTTAAAAAAAAAATAAAAGAGGCAAGCTAAAATTGTTATAATGGAGGGGAAGAGCAGAAAGGTGAAAGGAAATGGGACAACCTTATTCTCACTGAATTTGACTTAAGGAGGGAACAACATACACACTCAATTGGGTATCTTACCCTATAGGAAAATAGGGGGATAGGGGATAAGAGGGGGGAATGATAGAAGGGAGGGCAGATTGGGAGAGAGGGTAGTTAGAAGCAAACATTTTAGAAAAAGGATAGGGTCAAAGGAGAAAATAGAATAAGTGGGGGGCAGGATAGGATGGAGGAAAATATAATTAGTCTTTCACAATATAACACAAATGATTTGGGTAACTACACATGTACAACCCATATTGAATTGCTTATTTTCCCAGTAGGGGTGGGTGAGGAGGGAAGAAGGGAAAAAATCTGGAACTCAAAGTTTAAAAAAAATTTTTTTTTTTACATGCAACTAGGAAATAAGATATGTAGGCACTGGGGTATAGAAATTCATCTTCTGTACTAGAAAGTTAGGGGGGGATGAGGGAGGATATAAGAGGGAACAGATTGGGGGAAAGGGTGTTCAGTAGGCTTGCTATTTTGGGGTGAGGGTAGGGGAAAGATGGGGAGAAAAATTTGTAACTCAGAATATTATGAAAATGAATGTTTAAAACTAAATTAATTTAAAAAAAATTAAAAATGGGGCGGCTAGGTGGTGCAGTGAATAGAGCACCAGCCCTGGAGTCAGGAGGACCTGAGTTCAAATCTGGCCTCAGACACTTGACACACTTACTAGCCATGTGACTTTGGGCAAGTCACTTAACCCCAATTGCTCTCCAAAAAGCAAAAAAAAAAAAATTTAAAACCCAATAACTTCAGCATTGTAAAGATACTCAACTTTTGAAGACCTAGGAACTCTGATTAATGCAATGACCAGTGATGATTCTAGAAGGCTCATGACGAAACATATTACCTAGCTCAAAGCAATGATGGAATTAGGGTATAAATTGAAAAATAATAATGTATGAGTTTCTGGACATGTCCAATGTAGGATTTTTTTTAAGCAATTGGGGTTAAGTAACTTGCTCAAGGTTACATGGCCAGTTATTTCTGGGTGTGGTGCTAAGTATCTGAGCCCAGATTTGATCCCCAGGTCAACCCGATACTGGAGCAGGTGCTCTTACTCCATGAGCCACCTGGCCACCCCCAATGTAGGATTTTTGCTTGACTATGCAGAGATACAAGAGTTTTGTTTTTCTTTCTTTTTCAAGAGTGGAAGAAATGGAATGGAGACAAAAGATTTTTTTTTAATTAAAATGATGAATGAATTGGACTAGTGATTTTTTAGTTCCCTTTCATCTTTGAATCTATGGTCCTATGTCAATTTCTTTTCTGTCTTTAAATGCTTAAATTTAATTAAAAATTAAATTTTAAATATTTAAATATCAATTGAGCATTTTTATTATTATTTGATTACCAATAAACATTTATTAATCACCATTTATGTGCCATACATTATGCAAGTTGATGGGGATACAGAAACAAAGAATGAAAGAGTTTATGCCCTCTCTGCTTTTTCTAAAAAATAACAAATTTTAGCTACATAATGATGGTGACAATTTTCTCTGTCCCCTCTCAATCCATTGTACTTACACAGTTTTGTTGTCATTGTGTATTCAGTTGTGGTCAACCCTGGCAAAGTTATTTGACGAGATCAGAGGCACTGACATGGGGAGTTTGTCAGACTTGTCTTGGTGAAAGTGACCAAAAGATACTGCTATTAGGTAGGTTGCTTGTCCCAGAGCCCCTCACCCCCCAGGCTTTGAGACCAAAAGTATCTCCTTTATGAAGGGTTAAGCTTCTCTCCCACCCCTTCTCCTTTACCTCCCAGAGCTATTGTTCTTTTGAAGTTCAAACGTCACTCTGTCCCAAAGAGGCAAGTAGGAAGCTATGAGGGAAAAAAAGCCAGCCAGGGGGCCCCCAAACATACTTCCAAGTCTCTTCTTGGTCTTTAGTCCCCACCTCCCTTCTGACTTAGGTCATTTGACCTTGAAAGGGCAAAACTTCTAGTACTTCCTATGTGATCCCTTCTCCTACCAGGAAAGACCCAAGTTTATAACTCTTTATGAATGGCCAGTGCCTCAGAACCTTTTCTGAGCAGTTCCTGACTCCTTAGTCAGAACACTTTGGCTCTTTCCATTAGACTACCTTGTCTCAAAGGATCATGCTTTGTAATTAGTGAAGTGCTGTGTAAATGTAAGTTGTTGTTCATGATAATGATGATGACTATGATGATGATCATGGTGATGGTGACAGTGATGGTGATGGTGATGATGATGATGATGATGATGATGATGATGATGGTGACAGTGATGGTGATGGTGATGGTGACAGTGATGGTGATGGGGATGGGGATGATGATGATGATGGTGATGGTGATGGTGATGGTGATGATGATGATGATGATGATGATGATGATGATGATGGTGACGGTGATGGTGATGGTGATGATGATGATGATGGTGACAGTGATGGTGATGGTGATGGGGATGGTGATGGTGGTGATGGGGATGGTGATGGGGATGCTGTTTTTCTCTTCCCCAATAGATTAGACTAGGAATGCTGAACCTCTTTTGACAGTCTGATGAAGCCTCTGAAACCCTTCTCAGAAGAATATTTTGAAATGCATAAAATGAACTACATAAGTTTACAAAAGGTGGGTACTTGTATAGAAATATAGTCATCAAAGTATGTGTTTTTAAAAGTCATGGGCCCCAGGTTAAGTTAAACATCTGTATTAGACATTTTTTTGAGGGTAGATAGCCAGTCTTGCTCAGCTTGCTTGCACTCCTCCCTCCCCAACCAGTGCCTAGCATGGTACCTTCCACCTGGTAGGGAAGGGGGGAGGGAATAAGCATTTATTAAGCACCTACTATGTGCCAGGCACTGTTAAGCACTTTACAAATATATCATTTGATCCTCACAACAATTTTAAGAGATAGGTGCTATTATCATCACCATTTATAGTGGAGGAAACTGAGGCAAACAGTGGTTAAGTGACTCACCCAGGGTCACACAGCTGGTAAGTAGTGTCTGAGGAAGGATTTGAATTCAGGTTTTCCTGCCTCCAGACCCAGCACTCTATCCACTATGCCACCCAACTGCCCAAGTCATAAGTTTCTCTCTCCCTCTTCCACTTTTTCGCTTTTTTAAATATGGTGTCTCCCCACATCTGTGGTTAGAATGTAAGTTCCTTGAGGGTAGGAACTGTTTTTCTTTTTGCTTGTGTTTGTAGCTCCAGCATAGTGCTGGGTACACAGTGTTTATTGACTGATTGAGTGAATGTTGAGCTAAAAACCTGCTTCTGAAGCTGTCCAGTCTGCTTCCTCAGTTCCTTTCCTCCATCGTCATCCCACCCATGGTTCTTCATTCAGCTCCCAGAGCTAAGCAGAATGGGTTGACCTTTCTACAATAACAGCCCTCCACTTTTTTGAAGACTTTTAAAAATTATTTTATTTTCATGCCCTTTTCTTGTGTAGGTTAAACATTCCCACCACCTCCAATTCTTTCTGGTATGGTATGGTCTTCAGTATTCTCAGCATCTCAACCTCCTCTTAACATTCTCCAAGGGTTCAATCCCATGTTGGCCAGATTGTATTCAACATCATACACCAACCCATCTTTGTCTATGGCTGCCCGCTTTGAGATATTCCCCTAACTTTCCTTAAATGCTACACTGAACACCATTCTCCAGAATTGGTCTGTTCCAGGCTATAAGACATCTCTCTTAATGTGACCTAGGACAGCATTAGCCCTTCCGGATACTGTGGTAAATAACCCCTGTTGGGGAAGGTGCTGTTACTTACATCAAAGTGATTTCCCTGTCATTCCCCAATCAGCCAGAAATAATTTATAGTAACTCTATGCAAAAAAAATGGCATGATCAAAATACTCAAGTTCAATTAACCTGAGTTTATTAGATTAAAGGTTTGTATTGGGTAAAAAAAAAAAAAAAACAATTGAAATGTATGTTTCAATCTAAGACTTGCAAAAGCACTTTAAAAAACATCTTATCTGATCACTCCTGAGCAGTCTCTCTTCTCTTGGCTCTCAGACAATACTCTCTCCTGGTTCTACTGTCTGTCTAATCACTCCTTTTTAAACTTCCTTTGATTGCTGATAGTCTCTATCTCCTGCCACCTGACTGCTAGGGTTTCCCAGGTCTCTGTCTTGAACCCATCTTAGGCTTTTGTTTCCTTTCCCCCAAAACAAATGAACTCTCCATCCTCCTCTTATTTAATTCAATTTGAAAAATTATGTCCTAAATATGTATTTTGCTCATCAATTTTTCTATTCCATATGTAAAGGAGGGAAAGGTGAAAAGAAATGAGTTTCTCTTTTCTTTTAAAAAGTTGCTTATTTTTGAGTGTATCTTTGCTCTCAATCCAATAGTTATTGAAGGTCTCTTTGCTTTCTTGATTTTTAATGAGACTGTGAAGAGTCTTAGGGACATTGGGAGCAAAATAAACAATTGTAAGATTTGTACTGAAAGAAGGGTATTCTAAGATGTCTTCGGGAAGGTTGCAAACCTTGAAATCACCCCCTAACCCCACCCCTCCAGGGTTTTTCAAGATCTTTATACAGCACTGCTTAATGTATTCAATGTTCTTGGTATAATTTCAAGACATTTTAACTTCAGATTCGCAGGTGTGCAAAGGAAGTTCATCTCTTGTGCAACTTTTTGGCCGTTTCTTTAGAAACTTGGATGGCAAGAGATTTCCTTTTATTTCAACCTGTCGTCTTCTGCGTTTTCTTTCAAATTAAACCTTCCACTCCCCCCCCCCCGCCCCGCCCCGAAAGTAGAGTGGAGGGGGGAGAAAATTGTTTTTGTCCTTATTGTAATTTAATAATCGTCTAGTCAAGTCAACAGATATTAATTTAAAAATGTACTGGACACTGTGCTAGGTGCTTAACAAAGTTTAGATAAGAATTCTTATTGTCTTTCAGCTGGTACGGGGGGAGGGGGGAAGGAGAAGTATACACAGTGATTATGGGGTTGTTGGGCTTGTTTTTTTTTTTTTTTAAGAAAGCGTAATACTTTCATCCCAGGAGTGCAAAAGAAGTGCTCATTCAGAGAGATGGCACTTGCTCCACTGTGGGGAGGGGGGAGGGAGGAGAGAGGAGTTCTTTCCTGGGCGGGCAGGGGGAGGAGGAGGAGGTTGAGAGAAGGCTCCCTGGAGAAGGTCGCGATTGAATTTTAAGAGATGGATTTGACCCACCAACAAGGACAGGAAGCATCCTCCGAACTGCGAACAGTCTAAGTGAGGCGTGGAGGTGGGAAAATAACCAGAGTGTAAGCATTCGTAGAAAGCCAAATGGTAAAAATATTAAATCAGTGATCTGGGACACCAGCTTTTCCATCGAAAGGGCTCATTTTTAGTAAAGTGTGTTCACTTTCGCCAAACTAAGTCTCCTCCTTTCTCGAATTATACCCGAAGCACCATTACTAAACTTTGGGAGAGGGCAGAGTACCGAAGACGTTTGATTATTCTAAAATACCATTAATTTGCTCCTGGTTAATTAACGACTGACTCTAATTAGGACAATAGTTTACCTTTGGGTAGTCTAGGAAATAAAAGACTTGCCATGCAAATCACTCTGTATTCTTAAACAGGAATCCCCAGAGAATTTTTAAACTATTTCAAGAAATGTATTTTTATTGTCTACAGGAGAGAAAAAAAGAGCTTTATGCAATTCCCAACCACCTACATACTGCCGATTGCAAGACTTGATTACAAATCATTCTTATACAGTACTTTCATTAAAGGAAGTAGCCCACAGACCTTATCTATGGCAGTACTCTGCCCTGTTCCTGTAGCTTCCCCGAAAGTAAGTCTCCTCTATTTCTTTGAAAGGTTGTGTTACTGAGTGTGTGTGTGTGGGGGGGGGGGTATTGTGTAAATTTGCAGAAAAGAACAAAACCTTTCCCTTCAAAATTCATCTTTGAAGACTTACTGTGCGCCAAACTACTGAATAGAATTTAATTTCATTCTATAGGTAGGGAAATCTCAGCGATGTTGCCCCCTAGCCACTAGGAACTCCTACATTACAAATAGCCTGCAGGGGAAACAGTACTAGGTGACAGAAGACAGTTAATATGGGTCACAGTCTACAAACACCCAATTCTGTTTGAGGCTTTTCTGTTTGATTAAGGGAGTCAGTATCACTAAATCTTAGAATGTCTGGACTGGAAAGTACCTCAGAAGTAATCTAGGCTAGTCCCCTCAGTTGGCAAGCAAGGGACCTGTGGTACAGAGAGAAGTGATTTGGCCAAGGTCACACAGCCCAGAATGCATATAGCCTGAACTTTAAGCTGCACGTCTTTGGCACTATACCAGACTCCATTCATTCCAAAAATATTTGTTGAGCATCTATTATATTCAAGCACTGTGCTAGGCACGTGTGGGGGAAAGATTGACAAGTTTACAATTCTGAGGCGGGAGGTGGGGAGAGGAGAAGGAACTGAGTTCAAATCCGGACTCATCAAGATGTATGAGTGGGCATGTCCCTCAAGTTATCTTAGAATACGTGATTCTTGAAGGTAAGGGCTCTTTTCGTCTTCTTTGGATCCCTAGGGTTGAGCACGGTGCCCGATACATATTAGGCGCTTAATGGAATTGAATTGACCGAACCTTATTTTCCTCGGGTGTAAAATGCAGACGTCCATTCATTCAACAAGCATTTATTAAAGCCTCTGTTGTGTGCAGGGCGGAGTTCAGAGCTTAGCACAGTGCCTAGCACATAGTAGGTACTCAATGAATGCCGATTGAGTTGACTGCTAGGAGCTTAGTATTCAGAGACCAAAAAGCAGAGCAGCTGATTGACAAGGCGTCAGTCTGTGTATGAAGCTTTAAGGACGCCTGCGGTTGGTAGTGGACTTTGGCAGACCCAGGCGGGCACTCTCTCCTCTTTTGGGAAACGTAGTCAAGGAGGCAGGGCTGAGCACTCTGCACGTGGTGTCTGGAGCTGTGGGCTGGGGGGGCCCCTACTTCCCACCACCCACCACCACCCCCACGAACGCTTTCCCCATCTCTGGCCCCTTGAACCCAGCTCTGGGAATGGCCTGACTCGCCCCTCGAGGTCAGCTGAGGAGCCGGTGCCACTCCGCCCCCGCGTTCCCCGCCTGGCCTGGATGATTTGGGCTCCAGGAACAGGCTCGGTCTTTAATTTTGCAGCTCTGACCGCTGTAAGCAAGGCGCAGGAGCTCGAGATACGTGCAAGCTTGCCTCGAAGGTCCGCGCGCGAAAGTGGCGCGCGGGTGTATGTGGACGCTTTGGTGCGTGTGCTAGCTGGTAACTCGGCCTCCTCTCCCCTTCCCGCCCCCTGCGCCCGGGGCAGGGACTTACGAGCTGCTCTCGGCTGGGGGCTCGCGGCTCGCCCACCCATTCCAAATTTAACCATTACCTAAATCCGAAGGGAAATGAGCAAACCTCTCGGATGGGGCGTCAAGGTATTTTCAGCCCTGCTGGGCGTATTTATCCCGAAGTGTTTCCACAACAAGTTATTTCGGGGGCTGCTGGGACGCTTCAGCTCCCTTCAGACTTTGGCCCTTCAGAGAAGCCGAGTAATAGCTAGTGTGATAATGAGAGCCCCCAGCCGGGGCGGGGGGGGGGGGGGGGCAGGGGCGGCCTCAGAGCACTCAGGCTGCTTGGGGATGCAGGTCAGGGGAATATGGGAGCCTCCAGGCGCCAGGGGGTGGGTGGGAAGCGGATTGCAGACTGGTGAAGGTGCGGGAAGGCTGACACCCCCAAGCTTGAAGGGGCTGCAGGGTTCTGAACCCCCAAGCTTGAAGGCTTGGGGAGGCAGGGGAGTTTCAGAGCCCTCAGGATCCTAGGTGGGGGTAGGAGGTAGATTTCAACTTGAGAGGGGCTCAGATCCCCGAACTCGGTGGGGGTGAGGCAAGGTTGGGACTGCTGCCAGAAAAAGCATCGGGCGCGCTGGATTCTGAGGGGCGTGCTGATTGGAGAAGGCCGGCAAGATTGGGGAGACTAGAGTCGTCAGAGGAGGGGGCGGGGCTGCGATTTCCGAAGTGCGTCCACCGGGCTCCTTACTCTTCCCCTTCCTCCTCCCTCCTCCTCCTCCTGCTCTAGGTCCTGCGCCGCCCGAGTCAATCTGTGTCCCGAATGTGTAACTTGTTCTCGCTTCGGAAGTCGCACTCGGGGCCAAGAATAGTTCAGTTTCTTTCGTGTCATTTTTAGAGCCCAGTGTTAACCCATTCTCTCCCCCCCTTCCACCTCCCCACCCCCCAAATCAACCAGTCAAGGGCAAAAAGGCCAGAGGGAGGAAAATGGGAGGAGAGACCCAGGCCTCCCAAACCTCGGCCTCCGCACCTTGCCCGGAGCCGCCGCTCCGGCACCCTGGTGGTCCCAAGACCAAAAGAATTGACCTGGGAGGGGGGGA
>NW_027185854.1:12048-39702 GCF_028583685.1 Petaurus breviceps papuanus
CACCCTGGTGGTCCCAAGACCAAAAGAATTGACCTGGGAGGGGGGGACCAGTCCGACTCCTGGGGCTCTGGTCTGGGGCGGGGGTGTGAGTAGTAACTGCAAGCCTGACCGGGGATGGGGGGGGGGTGCGGTGGCGCGGCGGCAATAGACTCAGAGCGGTCTGTGCTAGCTCGGCTGCCTAACGCTCAGGAAGTGAAGTTTGTGGTTTTGGGGGCTGAGCTCGGAAGGAGTTTTGAAAGAAAAAAAAAAAAGAGGCAGCCAGAGAGAGCGCGGTCTTCCAAAAGAGAGACTCAGTTTGGAAAGGGGCTAGAGAGAGCAGCGGCTCCCGGGTGCGGACCGGTGCATGGTAAGCATCTCTCTTTGGCTTCTCCGCGCCTCCATCTGGGGCCGCCGGGCGGCGGCAGTGGGGGGGGGGGGGGGGCGCGGGGGGTGGTGGTACAGAAAAGGAGAGAAGGGGCCAGGCCGGACTGCAGATCTCTAGGGTAGCGCCTCATCACTCTATCCGTCCGGTGACTAAGTGGGAGCACACCCCTCCATGCCCTGACCTTGGGGCAGATGGGAGAGAGTGCGCGTCCCCCCGGGGGGCGCCTACGCTCCGGAAGTTCCACAGTGCCCAGCTGCAGGCTCTGCTGTCCAAGTGTTCTTGGGGAGCCCAAGGCACCCTCCTGCCTTGGTGCTCCTGGCTTGAGCGGCCACACCCCTTTCTCTACCAGTTTCTCTAGAGCTGGAAGAATGGGGAGCTATTGGGGAAGTGGGGGAAGTGTATTGGTCTGTTTGCGTTGTTCAGAAATGGTGTGTGTGTGTGCGGGGGGAAGGCCCTAAGGGAAGGAAGCAAGTGGAGGAGACCCACCTAAGGAAAAGGAACCGCCCCCCTTCACCTCCTCCGAATCCTAGGTCCCCTGGGCCGGGTGGGCTCAGGCCTCTTGGAGGTGTAGGGAAAGTTGGCCATTGGGGAAGAGAGCTCCGAAGCTCTGTATTTCTCCTGGGCCCTTTTAGCTGCCTTGTTCAGGGAGACCTGAGTCCCAGGTTGAGTCCTTGCCTTCCCCCGCCCCCCAGCGACGCCAGCTGCACCCTAGAGGCAGCCTTCCCACGAGTTGAATCTGTGGCCTTGGCCGGGCGCCGACGGGGCACGGGGAAAGAGAGAGGGAGTCCCAAGGAACAGGGCTCTGCCCCAGGTTCTGAGAAGACAGTTTTGGCTTCTTCCTTTCGCATCCCGCCAGCCCAAGGGAGCACTCGTCCATTGCCCTGGGTGACCATCTCTGACAGCGAGTACCGGTGGAAAAACAAGGCAGAGAGAGTATATTTGGGTGACTAGGGCTGGCCTTGGGGGATGCCCACTGAATGCGTCCAGGTTAGGATTTTTTTTGAAAACGGCTTTTCTTGAAAACCTCTCCAGGGTAATTCAGAAACACCTCTCTGGAATCTGGGAAACAACTGAAGTCGCGAGAGCAAGGGACAGCGGCGCTCCTCAGGCCTCCCCACCCTGAATTCTCTCCCGCTGCTTGTGGCTCTCTGCACCTCCTTAGGATGCTTTGAAGGGCAGGTGGACCCGTACTGTGGGATTCGTCTACTATCCCCCAGCCTGAGGAGGATGATTAAAGACGCCTTTCGTTGGTTTTTAATTTTTCTTCGAATTTAATTTTTGTTCGTGGAGCTGGCTGGCTTGGAGTTGTTTGTGGGTATGCAGTGGGATGGCAGTTCTTGAGCGCAGGGACTGTTTCATTTTTGCCTTTGCGTCGCCAGGGCCTGCCACTTAGCAAGTTCGGAATAAATGTTGGGTGAATCGAATTGATTTTGCTCGTTCTTTCTGGAGGGTCCATCTGCTTCGACGACAGAAGAAACGCAAGCAGAGGGAGACGTGGTGTCGTTCCGGGATTCCTGGGAAGAGACTTGATCACCAACCAGTGCCAGGACAGTATACGGACGACCAGGTTTGTGGTGTGTGTGAGTGTGTGTGTGTGTGTGTGTGGGTGGGTGTGTGTGTGTGTGAGGGGGGGGGCAGATAGAGGCAGAGAGACAGAGACAGAGATAGACGAAGAGAGAGACAGAGCTCCCGAGTGTGTGTGTGTTGTGGTGTGGCAGTAAGGGGGGAAATAGCATCTCTCTGAATAACATGTTTATAATTTTAGAAAGGAGAGTGTTTTCGAAATATTTCCCTCTCCAGCCCCTTCCCCTCTTCCCCCCAGTTATCCTTTCCTCTAAAACATGTTCACCCAGGGGGGCTTAGAGTTGGGGGGAGATAAAATTCTATCTTCCAGCTCAGACTAACCATCGAAATTCACAAACTGTGTTTTCTGCCCCGGAGGGCTTAAGGCAGTTCTTTCCACATTTCTGAGCCTGGGCCCTAAGAGCTGATATTGTTTAAAAGATGTTGACTGAAGTGGAGAGGGTGAGTACAGCCATGAGGGAGAGCTCGAGGACCGGAAAAAGTCCCCTGTCCCCAATTCAGAGGAGCACCCATCTGCTTGAATATAGCGGCTTCTCCTCTCCTCCCTTCCCTTTGGTGTCCTAAGGCCTCTCTAGGGGTAGTCAATTGGGTGCCCTCCTTGGGTTATGTGGAGGCGAACACTGCTCAAATTCGTTTTAAAGAGACCTCACCTGTTCAGCCATAGAGGATGCCCGCGAGAAGGTAGAAGCGCTGTCTCTGCTCCCTCCCCCTACGAAAGGCTACTCCTTACTTCTCACCCAGTCCCCAGCCAGACTGTGGGGCCAAGGAGGCGAACCGATCGGCTAAATGGGAGACGACCTTCGAAATAGTGCTCCCTGGCCGCTCCAGGTAGCGGCGTCAGTAGCAGCTAGCTGCAGCCCAGAGCTGCCCTCAGGCCCCTCCCGCCTCCGGCCCTCCTCTACCTGCGGTAGCGGCCCCAGCCTCTCGGGAGCTCGAATTTCCTTGTTGATGAGTCTGTCCCAATAACTTTCCGTTCTCCCTGGGCTCTGCTTCTCACCTGATCCTAGAGTCTGAACGTTTCTAGAGTCCGAGGCTGGGCCTCCAAGGCCTCTCCCATCATTAAACAACTTTTTAAAAATTTGTTTTTTTTTGGGGGGGGGGACAACCGGAACGGAAAATGCAATGCCCCTTTCTTACAGGTAAAAGCCAGGGATTGAGGATTAGTGAGGTCAGGTCTCCTGTTTACTTCACTCCCCTCCCCCTCATTGTGTCTTTGATACACTCGGCCGCCATTTCCAGAGCTAATTTACTCTCTATAGGCTGTGTATGTGATTTTCCTTAGACATTTGATTTCTGCCCTTGGTGTGTATCTGCCTGTCCCTTTGTCCCTCTGTCTTTGTCTCTGTTTATCTGAGCTTGTCCTCTTTCGCAGAAAGGACCCTGGCTCAGGGCGGTCCCTTGGCCTCCTAGCTACCCCTATACACAGTAGGCGAGCATCTCAGTTACCGTCCAGTGCCCCTCCCCTCCTCCCTCCCTTCCAGATGACAGATACAGGCCAGGGATTGAGTGACCGAGTTCGGGTAACCGAGTGAATCGAGACTGTCTCACTCTTGGCTCTCCAGGAGGGTTTGATTTCCCCAGCGAGGTTTGAGGGGAAGGGGAGGAGTCCCGAAGGCAGGGGATAGATATAGAGTACTTTGTGGAAACAGGGAAGGAGAGGCCAGCTGGGGGATGGAGAGGAGAGAGCCTGAGCTATCCTAAGGAGAGGCCCCTTTGCTTCGAGGGCCGTCATTTTATGATTTGGGTTTGCGTCTGTGGAGGCAGCCGGCGGCTCTAGCCACCTGTCTGAGTGCCTGCCACCTGGTGAGCGGAGCAGCGCCACAGAGGCGAAGGCTCCTCCCCAAGGCGGCCCCTCCCTGACCCTCTCTCCTCTCATTCCCCATCCCCCTAGCCAGGCGTCTTTCCCTCGAGCATTGCTTAGTCCCCTCCCAGCCTTGGGTCTCTTAACCCACGCTTCGACCCTTCTGTCCCCGAGCAGGTCTCCTCCGAGGTGGCAGCTTGGAAGCCGAGCAGGTGTGACCCTGGAGTGAACTTGGTGCTCGCGGAACCTGGAAAGAGGAACGGAGAGGTGGTTGCGCTTGCACGAGCAGGGGCAGCAGGAATAACGGCGAAGAGAGGATGCCTCGGTCTTTCCTTGTGAAGAGCAAGAAGGCTCACAGCTACCACCAGCCGCGTTCACAGGACCAAGACTACGGCCTCCGCTTGGAGAATGTGTTGGCGCAGATCTGTGCAGGTGCGGTGCTGTGGACGTCAGGACACTGAGGGACTCGGTGGCCAGAGGCGGAGTAGATTTGGCTGCAGCCCCATTCGGTTAATATGTCGTTGTCCCCTAGTCAGCCCCGACATTGGCCCTAGGTCTCCTGACCGACCCAGCCTCTCACCCGGAGCCCTTTCTGCTTTCTCCAGTCCACCCCGGGTCCGGTGCCTCCTCCCTCTTCTTGGAGCCGAGTGGAACGTGGGCTTCTTTCCTTTCTCTTCTCGGTCCCCCATTCTCCTCCCCTTGGATTTCTCCAGTTCCTTCTGCCACAGCTATTGTTGTGTTATTTTTGTTTGTTTGTTTTAAAGAGTTAGCTTAGGAGAGACTCTACCCCCTTCATCACTCCACCTACACTCTCTGCTTAAGCCTGAGGCTCGGTATGCTCCGTGGGTACTGTTCCACTTGCTGTCCACTCACGTCCACTGGCCTTTGATATGGCAAAGAGAAATGTGCCCTTATTCCGGGAGTGGAGACAGAAATCTGTCTCCAACCCGCTATTTCTGGTCCAGTATTGGACCAGGCTTCCTAACTCTCGAACTCCCAGGGAGTGCCTAGAGGGGACCCCTTTCCCCCACATCGTTGCTCTCAGGGCTCCAACCCTGGACTGAGGGATCTCTCTCGCTCTTCTCCAGAGGCAGACAGCAAGATGCCAGGAGACTCGAGCCCTGAGCCTTCTGAACCTGAGCCCCAAGGCCCTATCTCTCCAGAGTCCCAAATGACTGAGGGCCCTGACGCAGTCTCAGTGTCTCCAGCCAGCTGTGAGGGCAGCGTCTGCGATAGGAGCTCGGAGTTTGAGGATTTCTGGAGACCCCCATCGCCTTCCGCATCTCCAGGTAGCTAGAGCCCTGGGTCTGCAGGGAGGGAAGGAGGAAAGGATATTAACCAATTTGGGGCAAGTTGGCATCGTGGGGGACCTCTGAGCACAAGTTTGTGTCCAAATTCAGTTTGGGTTAAATCCTGGTCACTATGGGCAAGCAGCAGAGTTAAGATCCAGTACATTTCGCACAGTGGGAGCAAGGGGTCCGAGTTATTTTGTGTGTATTTTTCCCCAGAGGGAGCATTAGGGTTTTCTTGTTGAGATAGATTGTATGCTAGATAGGGAAAATCCCCCATTTTTCCCTCTTTAACTTGAATTTCCGATCATAATTCTTTAGAATTGGGGGGGGGGGGTGAGGTGGCTAGAGAGCCCTCTTGTCCTGTCCCCACCGAAGGACAAGACATTTGGGGACAGGAAGGGTGGAGGCCACTGCTGCTTCGGGTGACTTTCTGAATTCAACTCAGAGTGAAAGGGAGGAGGCAGGCATTTCCAGGGGGTGTTTTCCCTAACTCAGAATGTCCCAGTAAAGAGGGCACCCCCCAACAGTGACTCTCACATGAAGTGGGCAAGAAGGCCCTGCTTTAGAGGCTGTGTGTGTTTTTCTGTGTCGGGAAAAGTCACTGAAAGGAGGAGTGGGGAACTGAATTTAGTGTCTTGTAGTTAAAAAATGGTTTATACATTCAATCATAGAAGATTTCATACTAAAAGAGGGACTAAAGGACAAAAGGTGTTTCTATAAACCAGACTCCCTCCTGGCTTTAGCAGCCAGGGTTCCATACCCCACCAATGTCTGTCCAGATCTCCTACCTAATCTAAGATTTGATCTTTGACCTGGAAGGGGGGGGGGGAGTATGCTCTGTATCCCGACTGGCTCCCTTAGGCTCACCCCCATCTAATCTCATTCCTTTCTCCAGAGCCAATGATCCTGGGGAAGGGTCTTGCTTGAAGAGAATTCCTAACCCCCAGCTTTTCCTTTTGTTTAGTTAGGGAACCAGAGCTGAGACCTAGCCAAAGACTCAAGGTCTCCTTGGTTGTAGGACTCTGAATGCAGTGAGTTTTTGTGAAAACGAAATAACTGCACAGGAGAGGTATAGGAAGAGGAGGAGCTGAGGATGGACAAAATGAGCATCTCTTTCACTGGGAAGGCTGGTTCCTTCTGTATTCCTGGCCTGGAAAAATTAGAGCCTGTAGTTGCGCTGTATTTTCCCCAGAGATGGAGAATCCTCGGATCTGAACTTAAAAGAATCTCAAAAGTCATCCAGCCCAACCCTTGCTTTACAGTTCAGGAAGCTAAAAACCAGATAGAGAAAGTAACTGTTCTAGGCTGTAATCATTTAGGGGCATGACCAAGCCTAGAACCCACATCTCCTGCTTTCAGTTCTAATACTTTTCCCATTCTGCCATCTCAGAAGTACTTTTTACTTTTTTTTACTTTTTGCTTTTTTTAAGGGGCCTTCAGACTTAGTTCCTAGCTTTTTAGAACATGCACACCCCCATTATTTTCCGAGACAGTGTATTATTATGATTTTGCTAAAACCAAAACGCCAGTGTTTCTATGAATACAGATTCTCCATGTTTACCTTGACTACTGCGTACTCGATCTTGTAAGGTGCAAACACAGGATCTAAGCCTCTCTAAAACATTTTCTAAATAAACACTGGGCCGATCCTATTAAGTGACACTGATTGGACTATCGTCCAGCGAGGTTGTGTGTGCATGCATATTCTACTCGCAGCATATGTTTAAAATTATTAGTTTGAGAAAAATCCGTGAGTATGTGTGCAGCTTTTGGAAACAAAAACACTTTTAGAGGATCGGGAAATCTGATCAGGTGGGAATTTAAGTGTATAAATTCTACAGTGCTGCCCTGGATATTTGTCTGCCCTGATCTAGTCTTGTGATGGTTTCACCTCAAAGACCGTCCAACTGCGGTCCCTCTCCCCGCCCCCACCCTTACCTTCTCCTGCCCCTAGTTCGATGCTTTTCAGCTTTCCAAAAGATAAAGCCAGTTTCTTGTTTCTCCTGGTAGATGCGTCTCTGCAGCATTTTGTGATTCCCCTTTCCCTCCCGTTCTACCTCACATCCTGCTAACTCCTTCACCTCCCCAGCCCACACCCCACATCCCCCACCCCATCCTCAGGGAGAGAAGGAGGAGGAGTCAGTTTGGATGAGTTCTGCCCCCGACCTCCCGAGAGAGGTAGGCGAGCGCTGTCCAGAGGCTGAATTTTCTGACCGTGAGACTTTTTGTCAGAAATCTGTCCATGCGGTGTTAGGGTCAATTCAGCCGCTATCGAAGAGCTCCTACTCAGTGCCTATCCACGCAGGGAATGACAGCCCTTGCTCCAAGTCTTGGGCATCGGGTGGGCGGGTGCACCCTGGGCCACACTAATTCGATCATTGTCTTTTAAGGAAAACAGAGGGATTAAGATTAAAGATGCATTTCGAGGCTGGGTGGATTTGGGGACGAATTTTTGTTGTTTGCTAGAAGAGTTAGTACATAGCCTCGAGGCTGGGAGTGGTTGTGACCGTGCCCTGACGTCCCCGCTGTTTCCACAGCGTCCGAGAAGTCCGTGTGTCCCTCCCTGGACGAGGCGCAGCCTTTTCCGGTGCCCTTCAAGCCCTACACGTGGAACAGCCTGTCAGGCTCCGACCTAAGGCATCTGGTGCAGAGCTACCGGCCTTGCCATGCCCTGGATCGAGGCGCTGGATTGGGCCTCTTCGGAGAACGGAACTCCGAGCCTGGCGCTCCGGCAGCCCTCTACGGCCCGGAACGGGGCTGTGGCGGCGGGGCCTCCGAGGGTAGTGGCGGCGGGGGCAGCGGCGGCTCCCCCCTGGGCCTGTATAGGGACTTTGGTCCTGCTGCGGTGGCGGCAGCGGCCCGCTTATACGAACGACCGTCGGCAGCTGGTGGGCTCTACCCGGACAAAAGCTCCGGCATCAAAGTGGAGTCCGAGCTACTCTGTACTCGCCTCTTGCTCAACAACGGCTCCTATAAGTGTATCAAGTGCAGCAAGGTGAGCGGGGACCCAGTTGTCCATCTGGCCCTTTCCAGTCTGTGCGCCCTGCCCTCCCGTCCGCTCCTTTGACCGATGTCCCGACCTTTTCTGTGCCTTCCCTCTAGGTCCCTGAGCCCCTCAGCTCCCCCCCTCCTTTCAACTTCTTTCTTCCCTCTCCCCCACCCCCACTGCACCCTAGGTGTTCTCCACACCCCATGGCCTCGAGGTGCATGTGCGCAGGTCCCACAGCGGCACGAGACCTTTTGCCTGTGAGATGTGCGGGAAGACCTTCGGGCACGCGGTGAGCCTGGAGCAGCATAAAGCTGTGCATTCACAGGTAATGCCGCCCCCCCCCCCCAGCTCTCCCGAAACCAGCAAATTAGTGGGTCTCGTACCCAAACGTGAGAAGAGGCTGATGTTGCCGTGAATGACTGACTCGACCAAATCACTCTTTAAGAAGTAGGGTTCTTGTCTTCCCAGTCTGGTCCTAAGGGGCTCCACCCATCTCCCAGTGCTCTGGAATAACTTTTCCCTACTACTTTTCTCCAGCAGGGTACTATTTTCCTATCTAGCCCCCTCTGACGTTTACTTATTGACTGTATGACCCTAGACAAGTCATTCAACTTTTCATTGCCCGGTGCACAACTCTCTAAGACCAAGAACTGCCAAGTAGGTAACATTTGCTTTGGTAGGGGGAGTTTCCTATGTCAATGAAAACACAGGTCCCCATCCCCCCCCCTTAAAAAAAAGGCTTCCAATCCCGCTCATCATTTTAGTTTTGGGGCTTGAATGTTTCAGCTTTCCTTAGCCCTGCTCGAACCTCTCTCCTTTCTCCCAAATGGCCCAGTTTAGTGCCCCTGGCCTTCATGCCTCTTGTGACTAAGAAGAGCATCCAGTGCTCTGGCAAAAATCTGTTTGCCCAGTTAAGGATCCAAATGGATTCCTTATCACCCTGATTTTGATAGACACATAATTGGAAAAGGCTTCTCTGTGTGTGGGAAAAGGTCATTCAAACAAAAGTCTCTGTGGAGATTTTTCAAAGGACAAGGATGAAATCTATAGCTGGAAGGGATTTTAAGTCCAACCTCTTCATTTTGCAAATAAAGACACTGAGGTTCAGGGAAGTTTAATGACTTGCCCAAGGTCACACAGATAGTAAATGTCAGAGCAAAAAAATGGAGGAAGGATCCTTTGGCTTCAGAGGTTTTCATTCTTTCCACTGTGACATCAAGAGTCCTAACCAACTAAGAGGTGGGAAACTTTGAAAAGTCTGCTGGGAAGGGAGAGTGTATGTGTGTAAATGGGTGTAAGAAATTGAGGTGGGGAGATTTTGTCTTCAGAGAAGTTCACAGTATGAGAAGTGTTTTTGTAGGGGAAAAAAGTGTCTAGGGAGAGAGGAGGGGGGAGTGGAAAAGAAGGGTAATATGGGACAAAGAAAATGAGGGGAACAAGTAGCAAGGGAGGAAAACTTGTGGCACTTAGGGGGAGCATGATATATGGGGGAGATGTTTTTGTGTATTAATGGGTAGAGGTAGTAAGGGAGTCAACTACTTACATTGTATCAGCCTGGGTTAACTTCATAAGGATTCAACAATTGGATCCAAGAAATATTTATTAAGTGCCTTTATGTGGGGGAGGGGGAGTGGGCACTGTGCTAGGGACCAGGGATACAGATGATGAAATAATCCCTGATTTTAAGGAATCTAAATGACCTCTAAGGTCCCTTTCAGTTCTAGAAATTTATTCTCCAGCAGCTAACAGTCTCCTGGTGAGAGGGAGATGGATGGTACAACAATTACATATAAGTAATAACAAAGTAATTTCTAGAGAGCTCTTATTAGTGGTCTGGCAGAGAGGGGAAGAGGAGGGTTGCCACCTAAGCTGGTACCCCGTTCTCTCTCTACAGGAACGAAGCTTTGATTGTAAAATCTGTGGTAAAAGCTTTAAGAGATCCTCTACCCTCTCCACTCACCTGCTCATCCACTCTGACACCCGGCCCTACCCTTGTCAGTATTGTGGGAAGAGGTTCCACCAGAAATCGGACATGAAGAAACACACCTTTATCCACACAGGTAAACATCTGGGGTACCACAACCCAAACAGCCCACCTCAGAGTCATGCTCTCTACACAAAAGCACCTTCACCCTTTTTTCTTTTGTCCATTTACACATACATCTTTCTATATACACTCTGTATTCCACTGCTGTCTATGTGCCCCTGGCCTCGAAGAGTGTAAGGTTCACAGTAGGTAGGTTTGGAGAAAGCCACTTGAGTGAGGAGGCCAGAGTGAAAATGAATCACTGCCCAGGTCAGTCCCTTTAACAACATCTGTCCCCAGTTTATTTAGAAAAGGGCACGGGGTTGGGGGGGGGGGGGAACTGCTAGGTGGTGCAGTGAATAGAGCACCAGCCCTGGAGTCAGGAGGACCTGAGTTCAAATCCAGCTTCAGACACTTAACACAAAAACTAGCCATGTGACCTTGGGGCAAGTCACTTAACCCCAATTGCCCTCCAAAAAAGAAGAAAGAAAGAAAAGGACACCGAGAATGATCATGGCACAGAGTGGTGGTGGTTTGGATCTGTGTCCCCTAAGTCATGTCATGTCGTGTGTTTCCATCTCCAAGAAAACCTTCTATTCTTGTTCCATCTCCCCACCCCCGCCCCCAGCTGTTGCTACCAGCTCCAGAGTTTGGGGTCTGAGCTTCAGTCTTGATATTTGTACAGAGATGTTTGTAGGGCTTCACTTTGCCTATTCCATGGAGCCACTTGACTACTGTTACTTGTTTTCTTGATTGCTTGGTCTTTTCTCAAAGCTTACCTGTCTTGTGTTCCAATCCTTCATTATACCGAACTTTATTATCTAATCTGATGGGTTTAAGGGAGTGATGACTGGAAAATGCACCAACCTCCCAGATAATAATTCTGTTTTGAGTGGGGAGACTTCAATGCTTTAACTGCAAAGAATCAATAATATGAAGATTTTGTTCACCCCAGGGGAGGCAGTTTGGGGCCTGGAGGCCTCCCAGGGCTCTTTTAATCACCCCTGAGGTGGCCACCAATGCATTGGGTGGTCTAATTTGTGATTATGCCTTTGAATACTGGTGACACACTGGTACCTGTTAAGTCACAGTTTTCCTTCTCCCTCACCCACCTTTCCCCAAAAAAAATCAGACGTAAAACCAGGTAAAATGAGTAAAGAGAGTCAGTAGAACATTGGAAACTCCCATGGTTATAAAAACCTCCAAACCTCTTGCATGAAGCTTAGATTCCAAACTTGTCTCTGCCATGCATCAGCAAGGTGTTAGACAACTCATTTCCCTCCTGGGTTCATCAGCTGTTTTATATGGAAAATAAGGGACCTGGACTAGGGAGTCTTTTCTGGTCCAAGGCTCTGAATCTGCAAGTCTGGAGCATGGACTGATGCTTAGGACAGTACACTGGGTGGAGAATTACAGGCAACCTGGGGAGGACATGAAAGCATCAGGTGTCTGGAGAAATATTAAAAGGGAGAAAGAGATACAGAAGGGAGAACAGAGGTTCCCAGAAGACCACCTCATGGACCTTCGATTTTGTCTAGGGCAGGTTTTAAAGTAGTGGATGGAAAAATGTGTTCATCTCCTGCATTTGCCCATTCACTAAATAATGCAAGAGTTCATTCCTGGTAAAGGGAAAGCCAGTAGGTCTATTGTTTGCTTGTTACTTAATTAACAAACTACGATAAGAATGTGCCAGTTTCTAAAGAATCTCAGGAAGAGAGAGATGGATTATCCTTATAAGACCAAAGGGAGTCGGGGGGATGACTGGAAAAAGACCAGATACTTGCAGCAAAAAACTTGTTGGCCAACCTTGGATCTTAAAATTAGGACTCTGAGGTAGCTAGGTAGTACAGTGGAGAGAGTGCAATCAGTCAAGATCACCTAGGTTCAAATATAGCCATAGACTTTTCCATAGACTTTTAGCTCTGTGACCTTGGGATAGTCATTTTACCTCTCTCAGCCTCAGGTTCCTTTTGTGTAAAATGGGCATGATAACATCATCTACCTCCCAGAGTTGTTGGGAAGCTCAAATGAGATATTGGTAAAGCACTTTGCAAACCTTACAATACTAGTTATTTTTCCTACACTGGAATTCCAGTCCTTATCCTTTTGTCAGACACCATGATAAGCTCTGGGGATATAGAGATAAAAAGGAAGAATATTATCATTGATACAAACCATCACTTACCGTCTTTTTGTGCCTCACGATGCCCCCTTGCCAATTTGAAATTTTCACTAGGGGATTCAGAGAAACAAGAGGAAGAATTGAATGAAAAACAGTGAGTTCTCCTCTCTGTACAGTTTTTTGCTCTCTTTGAGAGTGGGGTGCAAATTAGATGGTAGGAGAACCTTTTGTTCTTTTTTCCTATTGAAAGAAGCTAATTGAAGCCTAGGTTTGGGGTATCTCATTTAGGACAGAGGCCAATGGAAAATGCCATCATTGTGATAATAGGTGGCAGACCACAGGTCTTCATTACTGTGCTTTGCCCAGAAAGATGACTGTTGGTGCCTAGACTCACATGTCCATAAGTTTCCTGTATACTGCCTGACTGCTATAATTCAAAGATCCTTTTGCCATGGGTAAGCCTGGGGTTTAGGGGGAAGCTAGTTGCTACCCTGGGAACAGGGCAGATTTCTCCATACCTTTTTGAGGGCAGGTGATTTATCTAACAGATTTTTTTCTTTCCCACTTGCACATCTCATGACTCCAAATCTACATCTTTGCAGGTGAGAAGCCCCACAAATGCCAGGTGTGTGGTAAAGCATTCAGTCAGAGCTCTAATCTCATCACTCACAGCCGAAAGCACACTGGCTTTAAGCCCTTTGGTTGTGACCTGTGTGGGAAAGGCTTCCAGCGCAAGGTGGATCTCCGGAGGCACAGGGAGACGCAGCATGGGCTGAAGTGAGTCCAAGTCAAGATGCTGAAGCATCAGTCAACACTATTGGGAACAGACCCTCCTTGTTCTGTCTCATCCTTCCCCAGGTCCCTGTATCCCATTTCTATCCTTCAACCTCTACTCCTCTCGTGAATCAGAGATCTAATGACTTCTTACTTCTCTCAAGTAACCCAGAAGGAATAGCAGCGACTTTAAAAAAAAAATCGACCTAAAGTGGAAACAGACTTGATGTGTCTTGGAAGCACTGGACAAGCTCACACCCCTGAAGCTTCAGACTCAAGCTGGGATCAGACAACTCCATTCACCCCGTACCTCTGCTCACCCCATATTCGACGCCTCCACCCAACTGAGAAGTCCTCCAGTTAGAACTGGAGATCTTCCTTTCCCCTGAACATTTGACTAATATTTGAGTAATAGAACGATGCACAGCTTACAAACCAGTACAGCTGTAATAATGTTAAAGGAAAGGAGGAAAGGGGCTTTATTGCTACTATTTCTTCCATGGAGTTTTTCAAAAGCCCCATGTCCTTTCAAGGCGATTAAGCTATCTAGAAGTACACAGACTGACTCTCTGTGCACTTGCAGGCTTGTTCAGAAGTGGAAATAATTGCTACTATATGCTACTCACAAATCCACAAGCTTTATCAAGACACCTGTGCCAGACTGGGCAGGAGAATAAAGAAGAGTGTATGGCATTTGTCTGAAAGGGTTTGAGTGTTTCCCTGTGGGAAAACAATGGACCAAGGGCTTGCCAATAAAAGCTAAAGAAAAGAGGAGTGTATTACTACTAGAAAATCTTCTGTTGAACAAATATCTACTAAGCATCTACTGTATTCGAGACATTGAACTAAGGCATTGTGAGGGATATCAGATGAGCTGTACAAAGTCCTGGCTCTCAATGATCTTGTGACATAAAGACCAGGATTGGCCATGACCATTGTCATGCCCTTGGAGAGGCAGTGACCAAAGAATGACCCAGAGGGCACTACTAGCTTTTCTAGAGAGACTGGAAAGCAGCCGAAAGGCTATTTCAAGGACACGTTTGTAACTTTTGCTGGTTGTTGTTTGTTTGTTTTTTTAATTTCTTAAACTTGTATTTGTTAAAAAAAAAAAAAAACCTCTGGACCTGCAGACATGTGTGACCGGTGGATTCTGCCTTAAGCACACTTGCATGTTCCTTAGAGGAGAAGAATGGGGTGTTGACTTTGACAAGGTTTGTCAGTGTCTGTAGATGTTATGGAGTGGATTGTGTTTATTGATACATATTTATTAGAGTAACATTTAAGTTAATAAAGTATTGAGAATGTACACGTGTACTTTTATTAAGCCAGTGGAGAGAGAAGATGGTAAGATACAGAAGAAATTCAGTTTTGTCTGAATGAAAGAAATAAGTAGAATCAGGAGGAAAATAAGCTAATATCAGAATATTGATGGTGAAACTCAAACCAGCATCTAGAAATGATTGTCCTGTGGGTGACATTTTTATAGCGTTTGGGAATTTACAAAAATATTTTCTGCATATTTTCTCACTTAATTTTCATAACCCTGTAAGGTTGTCCCCCCGCCCCCCTCCCCAGGCTTAGAAAGGTGGGATGATTTGTACATCGACTCATAAATGTTAAGTATCAAGAACAGGATTTCAAGTGTTGTGCCCCAAGGAGTGCTAGATTTGGAGTCCGTGGCCCCTGGTTCAAATGCCAGGTCTGCCTCTGATTTAACTGTGTGACCCTGAGGCTAAATGTGACCACAAAACCTCTCTGCCTCAGTTTCTCCATCTGTAAAATGTGGGAAATAAGTTTGAAGGTCAGATAACACAGAAAGAAAGCACTTTGTAAACCTTATAGCCCTTTATAAATGCCAGCCATTTGTTATAGTTACCATCTTGGGCAAATCACTTAAATGGCCCTTGGCTTCAGTTTCTTCATATAAAATAAAGCAGTGAGATTAGCTGATCCTCAAAGTCCTTTCCTGCACTAAATCTATGAGTCTATAATCCCAGCCCTCTTCCCATTAAACTGGGGACCTTTTATCTCTGTGCCTCGAGCCTTGAGCGTTTCCTCCCACTTTCCATCTGCTCACAGGTGACAAAACCAAGCCCTTTCCTGTGGAAGCCCCAAGGCTCTGTAGACACTTTCAAGCCAAGAGCTGTAGTGGTGGAGATTAGCAATCAGGAGACTGGTTTCTAAACTTGGCTTTGACCTCAACTATTTCATCAGCAGTTAGTGCTTAGCACAGTGCTAGGCACATAGTAGAGACTTAATAAATGTTTACTGACTGACTCATATCAAGACAAGTCACTTCTTTGGACCTCAGTTTCCCCAACTGTGAAATGAAGGAGTTAAACTAAATTAGAACCAGTTTCCCAGCTACCCTTGGAGTTTCAAAACTAGTCCCAGTTCCTCTTAGAAGGAGAGGGCAGGGAGTGAGTGAGTGAGATTAACTAACTTTTGGTAAAGTCATTGTGAAGCAAGGGGGCAGTGGTATTCAGTGCAGAAGGCTATCCCTAGACTCCAAGCCCACCCTGGGAGATACTTGTGCAAATTGGCCCCTCAAATGTGTGGGCAGTTCTAATAGTGTACAAAATAAAAAGTAATCCCTTGGAATTCTGTGAAAATAATTAGGAAAAAAAATCATTGTAGCTCAAGGCTCAGATGCCCAGGGTTCTGTTTGGCTGAATTGACTTCAAATACTAAGTACCTACTAGATGCTAAGATCCAAAGACAAGTTAAGCAGTCTCTGCAGAAGCTTACATTCTCCAACACAACTCTGACCTGCATTGTTGTGTTCCAGACCCTGTCCACCTCTATCCTTTTCCCTCATCCCCAGCTGCATTTGGATTTTTTTTCCTCGTTCATCCATCCTAAGTCTTTTCTCATTCCATTTTTATAGCTTTAGCTACTTAGTTGTTTAACTTATAAAACGAACTTATAGAAGAACTGAGTTGTCAGGAGAGAGAACTCTGGGAGGAACTTCCTGGGATGCTTTGCCAATAGTCCCCGATGGCCATTCATTGGATCTTTGGCGTCCTGATGTTCTCAGAGAAAAAGAAGGAACTTCCTTCCCCCACAGAAGTCTTCAAACAGTATGGTTATTACTGTCATGAGAATAGAGAAGTTCAATATAGGTTTTAGTATAACTGATTGAAATGCGGATGTCTCCCCTCCTTGTGGAATGCCCCAGTTGCCTTTCCAGACCCAAGACTTAATGACATTTTTAATTCCCCTATATATGCTATATGGCGATACCCCCTCCTCCCCCCCTCCCCTCCAGGGATGCTGACGTTAGGGAGTTTGCAATTTACTGGAGGAAACGTCTTAATTCTCCTGGTTCAGAATCAAAACAGATTACTAGACCTGTTACCATGTGAAATTTGAAGATTGTAAATATCTTAATGTTATTACTTGATGCCATTAAAAATGGATCAAGAATATTCCATGCCGCATTATTCATGAGGGAGGCTCGAGGCCTTTTGTCTGCTGCAGTAACAGTAGAAACAGTAACTGGAGATATCAGAGCACACCTTTGTTTCTTTCTCTAAATTTTTAATAACACCTTCAGCTAGCCAGTTGGTGAAGCTCAGCCCTGCACAAAAGGGGAAAAAGCAGAGAGATCTCTGGGAAGCCTCGGCCCTTTCAGTCGTAGAGGTGATCTACACGGGCGACGATCAAATTACCTATCAGGTGTGCGGAGCGATCAGGATTCAGGCCAGCCGAAAAGGTGAATTTCATCTGATTGATTTGAGACCCGAGAAGAGAACGGAACAACCGAGGGGAAAAAAACTGCACCCCTAATTAAAAGGATTACGCAGTATTTCCCATTGACAAAGTCAGACCGCTTGGCTTCTAAGACTGGTGCTCAGTGTTTGTGTAAGACGATTTGGGTTTGTTTTGCTTTTACCCACATTGGTTATGTGAAGAAGGCTATTTCAGAAGGAGCTCGTGACATCGTCTTCATGCTTTCTCTAAACTGCAAGCTTTGTGAAGAGTATGGGAGAGACACATATTCAGGGCAAATAATTTCCTATACCTGTGCCTCAGTTTCCTCATCTGTAAATGAGGGGGTTGGAGGAGAAGACTTCAGTCTAAGGTCTTATGAACATCACCTCACTTTTCAGAGTTCCAGGCAACTATGTGCTACTGAGGGTTGCCTTATGTGGGAGCTACCACATGGAAGGAGACAGAGAGAGCTTTCCCTACCCAATAAAATCATAAGTCTGGGACCAACTGAATATTTCAATTATGGCGGATCTGGAGGGGGTAATTTGGACCCTTGTTTATTTAAAAAAAAAAAAAAGCAAAACAAAACACTTACAGGGAACATATTAAAATCCAGGTGGCAGCATGGTTCAATGGAAGGAGCAGGAGGACCTGGCTTTGAAAGCCCGACTCTTCCCTTAACGCTGAGTGACCTTAGGCAAAGTCACTTAATCCTCTCTGGACCTCAGTTTCCTCCTCTGTAAAATGAGGAAGTCTAGAGTAAGTGATCTCTTAAATCGTACCCAGCTCTAAAATCCTGCAGTGAGATGCTGTGCACATCATGACAGTAAAGACTCTTGGCAACACAATTCTTAAAGGACCAAGCACACACTCTGATACAATCATCCACTTTTTAACAGATCTTTCAGGCATGAAACTGTCAAAGGATGCAATAACAAAATGGGGACATCAAATGAAATATGCAGAGTACTTTGCAATTCTGATTTGTTTTTTTGAGAGTGGAAGGCAAGGCAATTGGGGTTAAATAACTTGCCAAGGTCATGCAATTAGTAAGTGTCAAGTGTCTGAGGCTGGATTTGAATTCATGTCCTTCCTGACTCCAGAGTCGGTGCCCTAGTCACTGGGCCACCTAGCTGCCCCAGCTTTGTAATTCTTAAAGAAGATTAGGTGTTGTCATGATCATTATCATCATCACAGATAATCCTGACTCCCTAGGATTTCATCCAAATGCTAAAACTATTGGCTTTTTACTTGGTAAGTTTCCAATTCAGCAGAGCTATGCTACAGTTCCCTTCCAAATAACTTTTGCTAACAAGTGAAGAATAATTAACATTTACTTTACTTTTAGAAGTAACATTCCAATTATATCTACTCATCAGACCTATCTATCCCTTTACCTTAATTTTCCTGAATTTGAAGTAATATACACATGGACAAGGTTGGGTTTGGTTTTGTTTTTGTTTTTTAACTCTTGTCAGGAATGTAAATACAAAATCGAAGCAGAAGCACAAAACTGTGGTTTGCTTTTATCTGATTTTTTTCTTTTTGGAGGGCAGTTGGGGTTAAGTGACTTGCCCAAGGTAACACGGCTAGCTTTTGTGTTGTGTCTGAGGCCAGATTTGAACTCAGGTCCTCCTGACTCCAGGGCTGGTGCTCTATTCACTGTGCCACCTAGCTGCCCTAATTTTTTTTAATTAAAAAAAATTAAATACATTATTTATTTATTTTGGCATTCTTCTAAAATTTTGAGGTCAAAATGCTCTCCCTCCCTCCCACCCTTCCCCCATCCACTAAGAAGACAAGCAATATGGTATCAATTATACATGTGAAATCATACAAACCATATTTCCATCTTAGTGGAATATAGTCATGCTCTCTTCTACCTCTAGAACCTTTCCCCCTTCTCCCTGTTTTTCACCCCCACCCTTTATTTTTTAGATAATTTCAACATAATAAACTCCTAGTCATGCTCTCTGGTCATGTAAACTCCTTATAACTGCCCTAATCATGTTAATAAGTGAGAAAATTGTGCTTCAATTTGCACTCAGAGTTGATCAGTCCCCTCTCCAGAGGTGGAAAGCATTTTTTCCTCATGAGTCCTTTGGAATTGTCTAGGATCTGTGTATTTATCAGAGGAGCCAAGTTTTTCACAGTTTGATCATCATTACAACATTGATGTTACTATGCACAATGATCTCCCAGTTCTTCTCACTTCGCTTTACATCAGTTCATATAGGTCTTGTCACATTTTTCTGAAACCATCTCCCTCATCATTTCTTATAGCACCATAGTACTCCATTACAATCATATGCCATCGCTTGTTGAGCCATTCCCCAATTGATGTGCATCCCCTTGATTTCCAATTCTTTGCCCCTACAAAAAGAGCTGCTATAAATAATTTTGTACAGATAGTTCTTTTCCTGTTTCTTTGATCTCTTTGGGAAACAGATAGTAGTGATATTTCTGGGTCAAAGGATATGCACAGTTTTGTAGCCATTTGGGCATAGCTCCAGATTCTTCTCCAGGATGGTTGGAGCAGTTCACAACTCCACCAACAATTCATTAATGCACCTATTTTCTTTTATTCCCTCGGACATTTGTCATTTCTGGTAGATGTGAAGGGGATACCTCAGAATTGTTTCAATTTGCATTTCTCTAATTAATGGGGATTTAGAGTATTTTTTCATATGACTATAGTTAGCTTTGATTTCTTCTGAAAACTGCCTGTTCTTATCCTTTGACCATTTATCAATTGAAAAATAGCTCCTATTTTTATAAATTTGATATAGTTCTCTATATGTTTGAGAAATGAGGCCTTTATCAGAGAAACTTGCTGTGAAGCATTTTATATGTTTCTTCATTGTCAATGGTATCTTTTAGTGGGGTTTTTTTTTTTTTGGAGGGGGTAAGGCAAGAGAGTTGGGTTTAAGTGACTTGCCTAAGTAAGTGTAAAGTGTCTGAGGCCAAATTTGAACTCAGGTCCTCCTGACTCCAGGGCCAGTGCTCTGTGTACTGCACCACCTACCTGCCCCATCAATGGTATCTTTTAGGAAAATGTAGTTTCTTTGATTATCTCTTTTAATTTAATCTATTTTTGCTTTTGCTTTGTCTAAGATCATGACTGCTACCTCTGCATTTTTTCCTTTACTTCAACTGAAGCATATTAGATTCTGCTCCAGTCCTTTATTTTAACTCTGTGTGTCTTTCTATTTCAAGTGTGTCTCGTGTAAACAACATATTGTTGGGTCCTGGTTTCTAATCCATTCTGTTACCAGCTTCCATTTTATGGGTAAGCTCATCCCATTCACATTCATAGTTATGATAAATAATTGTGTATTTCCCTCCATATCATTTTCTTGTTTATACTTCTCTCTTTTTTTCTTGCTTCTCCTCAAAAGTCTATTTTACTTGTAACTACTGCCTCCCTTAATCCACCTCCCCTTTTTTCATCTCTCCTCCTTTCTCTTATCCCCTTTCCCTCATATTTCCCTATTGAACAGAATAGATTTCTATACACAACTGAATGAGTGCGTGTGTATACTTCCCTCTTTGCACCAACTTAGATGATAGTGAGGTTCAAGCATTGTCTATCACCCCCCCAATTTTCTCCTCCACTCCTTGTGCCCCTCTTTTATGTGAGAAAATTTCCCCCTTCTACCTCTAGAACCCTTCCCCTTTCTCCCTGTTTTTCACCCCTACCCCTTTTTTTTTTTTAGATAATTTCAACATAATAGACTCATAGTCACACTCTCTGGTCATGTAAACTCCTTATAACTGCCCTAATAATGATAAAATTTTTAGGAGTTACATATATCATCTTCCCAAATAGGAATATAAAAGTTTAACTTTGTTGAGTCCCTCATGATTTCCCCTATGATTTAACCTTTTTATGCTTCTTTTGTGTCTTGTGTTCAAATGACCAGTTTTCTATTCAGCTCTTATTTTTTCATCAGAAATGCTTGAAAGTCCTCTATTTCATTAAATATTTGTTTCCCCCCTGAAGGATTACACTCACTTTTATTCTTGATTGTAATCATAGCTCCTTTGCCTTCCAGAATATCATATTCCAAGCTCTCTTCTCTCTTAATATGGTAGCTGCAAAAATCTTGTGCGATCCTGACTGTGCCTCCATGATATTTGAATTGTTTCTTTCTGGCTGCTTACAACATTTTTATTCTTGGGACAGCTAGGTGACACAGTGAATAGCCCTGGAGTCAGGAGGACCTGAGTTCAAATCTGGCCTCAGACACTTGACACAATTACTAGCCATGTGACTTTGGACAAGTCACTTAACCCCAATTGCCCTCCAAAAAGCAAACAAATAAACAAACAAACAAATATTCTTTTCTTTGACTTGAGAGGTCTGGAACTTGGCCATAATGTTCCTGGGAATTTTATTCTGGGATTTCTTTCAGGAGGTGATTGGTGGATTCTTTCAATTCTATTTTACCCTCTGAATCTAAGCTATCAGGACAGTTTCCCTTTATAATTTCTTGAATTATGCTGTCAAGGGCCTTTTTTTGATCATGGCTTTCTTGTAGTTTGATAATTCTTAAATTATCTCTCCTCAATCTATTTTCCAGGTCAGTTGTTTTTCTATGAGATATGTCACGTTTTCTTCTATTTTTTGATTATTTTGACTTTGTTTCATCGTTTCTTGATGTTTGATGATGTCATTCACTTCCACCTGCCCAATTCTAATTTTCTTCATTTTTAAAAATAATTTTCTTCAGTGAGCTTTTGTATCTCTTTTTTTTTCATTTGACCTATTCTTTTTAAGGCATTCTTTTCTGTAGTGGATTTTTGTGCCTCTTTTACTAAGCTGTAAATAGTCTTTTGATGATTTTCTTGCATCTCATTTCTTTTCTCAATTTTTCCTCTACTACTCCTTATTTCTTTCTTTAACACTTCCAGGAATTCTTGTTGTGCATGGGTCCAATTATATTTTTTTCTTTGAGGCTTTGCTTGTAGCTGTTTTCATATTATAGTCTTCCAAGTTTGTGTTTTAATCTTCCTTGCTACCCAAGCAGCTTTTTATGGTCTGTTTCTTTTGTTTTTGTTGTTTGTTCATTTTTTACAGCCTATTTCTCTTTTTTTATGTTTTTTTTTTCTTTTTGGAGGGGGAGGGCAGGGAAGTTGGGGTTAAGTGACTTGCCCGAGGTCTTACGGCTAGTACAGGTTAAGTGTCTGAGGCTGGATTTGAATTCAGGGTCTCCTGACTCTAGGGCCAGTGCTCTACTTACTGCACCACCTAGCCACCCCTTTTCAGCCTATTTCTTGACTTTGAACTTTATTTTAAAATTGGGTTCTGTTCACCTGGGAGTGGGGAGGCACTGCACCAACCTTCAGGTTGTTTTTTGTTGTTGTTGTTGTTGTTTTTTGCTTTACACATTTTTGTGTTGCTGTTTTCAGAGCTAGTTCTGAGGGTCAGTAAATCTATTGTTCTTCTAAGATGGCGTGATCCAGAGAGTGGGTCGGTAATGAGTCCTTTATCAGAGAAACTTGCTCTTTTTTTTTTCAGTTAATTGTTTCCCTTTTAATCTTAGGTCTATTAGCTTTATGCAAAAATTTCCTTTCTGCCTCTAAAGTGTTTATAATATGACCTTTTGTATTAAGTACATATGTTCATTTGGAGATTGGTATAAAGTAAATAAAGTGAAGAAAGGTATAAACCTAACTTCTCCCAGACCGCTGTCCAGTTTTCCCAGCAATTTTAATCAACAATTAAGACCTTTTCCCAGTAGTTCAGGGCTTTGAGTTTATCCAACTCTAGGCTACCAGCTTTGTTTGCTTCTGTATTTTGTGTACTTAATCTGTTCTACTGATTGATCTATTTTTTTAAGTATTACTAAATTGTTTTGAGACTTACTGCTGGGACCCCTTACTTCCCACTTTTTTTTTCATTATTTTCCCTGAGATTCTTGACCTTATATATCTCTATATGGATGTTTCTTTGAACAAGTTTCATTTCTGATAAATCCAGCCTTAAGAAAGTTTGTTTGAATTCTATCTTTGCAACATGGGATTAGGTAGCTTTCTCAGTCATTCTTTTTGAGAACTGGAAACCTCTTAACTAATACAAATGAATTCAACAAGCAATTATTAGGGGCCTAATGTGTTCGAGGTATTCTTCTAGATACTAGGGATAAAAAGAATACATCATTGACCTCAAGGAACTTAAGTATCTCCTATGAATGTTCTGAAACTGCAAATCCTTATCCTGCTCGGATAGCCAGCTCAAGTATAATGCACAGCCAAAGCCAGAATTGCAGGATAAATAGGAAATAAATAATAATTAAAAGGTATTAGAAGTCAGGGAAGTCAGGAGGCAGAGATGAGGAGGAACATTCCAGGTGTGGGAGAAAGCCAGAGAAAATTCCTAAAGCAGAGAGAGGGAGGGTCTTATTTATGCTATAGCAAGAAAACCAGTGTCACTGGAAGGAAGGGTAGGTAGGAGGGATGTAATGGCTATGAAGACTGGAAAACTGGGAGTGGGACTGGGTTATGAAGGGCTTTGAATATAAAACAGGATTTTTTAGTTTATCTTGGAGGTTATAGGCACCCATTGGAACTTAGTGAGTAGATGGGCAAAATGGTCAGACTATGCTGTAAGAAAATCACTTTGACAGCTTAATAAGGGATAGATTAGAGTGGAGAGCCTTGAGGTAGGCAGACCCAGCAGTAGGCTGGGGTGGGACAGAGGTATAGGTGACAGGAATCGAGGAGGTGGAAAAACGGAATGGTTAGAGTATCTTAGGGAAAATCAATATGTGTGCTGAGCTCCCCTAGTATTAAGGCAGGAGTTGGGGAGGGAGGAAAAATTGTGAGCCAAGTAGTGAACTCACTGAGAAAGAACAGGAAGCCCTCTGGAGGTCTATAGACAATAACTACCAGTATTAGGGAAGTAGACACAGATTGCATGAAACTCAAGGCAGGAGAGGTTATTGAGTGATGAAAGTAGGGAGAGAACCTGCAAGTGCCAGTGGGGAGCAAGAAGCATTCTACCTGCCTTGCCTCACCTAGTGAGCCAAGAGGAATGAGTGAAGGTGCAGTCAGTGCTGGAATGGGTACCCAGAGAGACTTGTGTCATCAACAGAGAGCCAGGTCTCAGTTTTCAGACTGGAAAGTCCGAAAGAGGAAAATATTGAAGATGAAGGCAAGCTTGTTGCCTATGGAACAAGCATTCCAGAGGGTAAAATTGAAGGGGTGGGTGGTGTTTGGTTGGGACTTGGAGGTGGGAGAATTGAGGGGTATGGGGAATGGGGTTTTGATGATGACCTACACAGGTTCAGAATCACTGGGATGTGTAGGATATAACCAGGTGTGAAAAGGGGCCGCTCTTCTTCCCAGAAAGGCTGGGAGACAAGATTAAGCAAGATATGGAAAATTCACTCTGCAGTGACTTCCCTCTTCCTGTTCATATCCCGTGATCACTTATTTACTGGAAACTGGTTCTTTGTGTGTGTGCATACATACATACATACATACATACATTGTGATGATTACAAAGTTTCAAGAGACAATTTCTGAGTAATTTAATCATTTTATTAATAAGCCCAGAAGGTTATTAATAAAAGGATGGTCATTTGGCCATCCCTCTTAGACCAAATATCCCTAATGGCAATGGGGGTAACAGTTTATATGCCCTTTGAAGAGGAGGAGTTCCTAAGGGGTGGCAATCAACTGGGATTGGTTAGAGACAGGTGTGGGTTATATTAAAATGAAGTTCTTGGGGTACATGACTTAGGTCACTCAAATCTTGGTGAAAGAGGCATTAATTTCCATATCACCTGTCTTGATCAGGAGAATCAACATTTTCCAGGACCTGTCTGAGCAAACACAATGAGCATTAGCCAAAACTTAGAATTTCTTTTACTGTCTGATTAGATCTTGGCCTGGGTAAATCTCTAAGAGAAATTTCCCACACTGGTTGGTTTCTGGATGAGGAAGTAGAAAGGGGGAAGGCCTTGGCCTTGATATAATAATTAGTTATTAAATATGAGAAAAATATTCATTTCTCACAATATACATACATGTATACATATACACACATATAAATGTATATTTGAATTCCCTATATATCTTGGATATCAGACCTTATCAGAAATTGTCTACAAAGATTTTCCCCCCAGTTAACTTTCCCTTCTAATTGAACTGCATTCACTGCATTTGGATCTCAATTTTGTTTTGAGGATTTTTCCTTTGAACTTTGATTTTCCACTTGGTTGTATGGAAAAGCTGAACTGCTGGGGTTTCCTGGACTTTGGACTGTGCTAGATTAGGCAACATATTTAATTTGGCCACCTAAACAACCTTTTGTCAATGTAGTAGATAGACCTACTGACCGCTCTTCTTTTAAATGCTATTAAACTTTGTATTCAGAATGGAGCAGAAAATATATTTGGGGGCAGAGCATCATGGTGTCCATTGTCTTTCTTTTTCTCCACTAGTTTGGACCAAATATTTCATTTTTAATTTGACTTATTTACCTTAGATTCATAATTATATTACTTTTTTTTTTTAATTATGAGCAATCGGGGTTAAGTAACTTGCTCAAGGTTACACGGCCAGTTATTTCTGGGTGTGGTGCTAAGTATCTGAGCCCGGATTTGATCCCCAGGTCATCCCGACACTGGAGCCAGTGCTCTTACTCTCTGAGCCACCTGGCTGCCCCTAATTATATTACTTTCAACAAATTAAATACTTGACACATGAAAAAGACATCAACTTGTTCTAGGTCTTGGGAATAGAAATGTATAGAATGCACCCATCTTCAAGAAAGTTACAATCTATTTGGGGTTACCAGCAAGCATGAAACAAGTGTCAAATCAGTAGTAATGTTTATTGACATGCTGAGTGGTAAGGGGCACAAGCAGGAATTGGGAGACAAGACATCAGTAATAGTTGGATAAAATAATTATGTAAGGCAGTATGGAGGAGGTGCTTTTCTTTTCTTTTTTTTTTAAAGCAATCGGGGTTAAGTAACTTGCTCAAGGTTACACGGCCAGTTATTTCTGGGTGTGGTGCTGAGTGTCTGAGCCCGGATTTGATCCAGGTCATCCCGACACTGGAGCCGGTGCTCTTACTCGCTGTGCTACCTGGCCGCCCCTAGGAGGTGCTTTTCTTAAGACCTTGGAAAATAAGTAGAGTTTTGATAAGAGGAGAGAAAGACATTTCAGGAAATTTTATCTGACAGATTAGACATCTTTTTTGTAAAAGAAAGTTGTTAAGAAAAGGACATTCATTACCTTCAATTCTTGGCTTAAGAAGAAATTGCTTTTAGATTACTGTTAATTCTGGAAGGAAAAAATATTCTTATTGAATAACTGGAAACTTGTTTTAAGTATCACTGCTAGGAAATTTATCATTTCCCTACATGTTGTTGTTTGTCCTTCATTCTAGAAGAGGACCATGACATCAGAGAGGTGATGCCATGACATGAGAGTGAATTGGATTTAAGTGAGGGAGGGCTGTGCAAAGTCACCAGCCTCACTTTCTTCTCTGGAGCCATTTGGGTCAAGTGGTCAAATACACATAAGGAAGACTAGAGATGGCCCCAGATGCTGTGGAAGATCTTAGCCTTTTAAAGCTAAGGTCTTTAGCACGTCCCTACATGCCTTGGTAGATGAAGACCCCTGGAAGCTGGGAGTAAGCAGAGGACTATGTGAGTGGATGATTAGTAATCCTGTGCACCTATGAAGAATCCCCAGAGGTACAATGACCTAGAAAGAAGGAAAAACACTTCCTAAGATGATTCCCTTTCACTATTAGCTCTTTTTTCCCCTCATTCCTTTGATCTCTGTTAGCTTTGATGTGTGAGTGTGTGTGTGTGTGTGTGTGTGTGTGTGTGTGTGTGTTAGAAAACAAGCTCCCAGAGGGAAGGAATTGTTTTTCTTTTGTCTTTGAATCCCCAGAGGTTTGCACTGTGCCTCATAACTACTGAGTGTAAAGTATATAGAATTGCTTGCCTTTTCAATGGGAGGCAGGGAGGAGGGAGGAAGGGAGAAAATTTGAAACTCAAAGTTTAAAAAACAAATGTTAAAAATTGTTTTTACATGTGACTAGGTGGAAAAAATACTAAATAAAAATTTAAAACCCCAAATGAGATAAAGAAAAGTACCAAGTTTTTAATAAATGCATGCTGATCTATTTCTGATTAATATAGTTGCTATTCAGTTAAATATCTCTATAGGAGGGTGATAATGGACAGATCCAATGGCTTTTTCTCAATCCTCGTCCTACCTATATGACCATTCCTTTTCAGAATTCCTTTGCAGAATCTTCATTCTGATTCTCAACATATTTACCCTGCTCTATCTTTCCTCTCTTCTAACTTCCAGACTTGTGTTTTCAACTGCCTATTGACCATCTAAAACTGAGTGTTCCATAATTATCTTCTCAGTCTTCTTTGATAAAGTCTTCTACTGGGTCATTCCTGATAACTTTGGGTGTCTCACAAGGTTCTGTCCTGGGTTCCAATAATACTTCCCTTGGTGAACCCATCAGTTCTCATGTATTCAATTATCAAAATATCAATAATTCAATTATTTCTATTTTGATGATTCTCAAATCTAATTCTCCAACCCTAACATCTGGACTGACTATCAGTCTTGAATTTCCAGTTACCTATTAGATATCTCTAAATAGATTTTCCACAAACATATTAAACTCAACATTTCCAAGATGGACATCATTATTTCCCCTCACAAAACCCTTCCTTCCTCCTAACTTCCCCATTACCACTGAAGGTATCACCATAGTCCTACCGTGTTTCCCCGATAATAAGACACCGTCTTATTAATTTTTTTGGAAAGAAAAACACCAGAGGGCTTATTTTCAGGGGAGGGCTTATGTTGTCCTGCCTCAGCTCTCCTCCGTGGCACTGCTCTCAATGGCGCCAGCAAGCAAATCACTGGGGAAGAACAGGATGACACTCTCACTGCTGCAGCTCTGATTGGATGCAGCTCGGCGTGGCGTGTGTTTCACGG
>NW_027185854.1:39802-47617 GCF_028583685.1 Petaurus breviceps papuanus
AGCAATCTCAATAGGGCTTATTTTCGAGGGAGGGCTTATTTTAGAGGAATCTTACACAGTAAGGGGAGGGCTTATTTTCGGGATAGGTCTCATTATCGGGGAAACACGGTAGTTTTCAGATTGGAAATCTAGACCATGTCCTCAACTCTTCACTCTCCCTTACTCTTCCACATCCAATCTGAGTTTTAGCATCTCAGTATTTCTTGCATAAGTCCTTTTCTTTCCTCTGATACTGCAATCACCCTGGTGCAGGCCCTCATCACCTCATGCCTGGGCTATTGTGATAACCTGCTAGTTAGCCTCCCTACCTAAGTCTCTCCCCACTCCACTTCATCCTCCATTGAGTTGTCAAAGTGATCTTTCTAAAATTCAGGTTTGGCCAAATCACCCTCTCATCACTCTATAAACTTTAGGAACTCCCTTTCACCTCCAGGATCAAATATAAAATCCTCTGGTGTTCAAAGTCTTTCCTGTAACTCCATTTTTATCACCTGCTGGCCTCTAGTAGAGAGTAGGAAAAGATAAAATAGACCTGTTTTTAATAGTTTCTTCTTTTTAAACAAAGTGAAAATAATTGAGTTTATATGTGATATTATTTTATTCTTTATGTAATTTTAAATAAATATAACCATTATAAATATAATTATTAAAATTATAAGAAAATTATTTAATTTTTTTCATACTCAGCAGGGGTCAGAGGAATGACATGAGCACATCTTTTTTTTCTTTTTTTTGCTTTTTGGAGGGGGGAAGACAGGGCAATTGGGGTTAAGTGACTTGCCCAAGGTCACATGGCTAGCAAGTGTGTCAAGTGTCTGGAGCTGGATTTGAATTCAGGTCCTCCTGACTCCAGGGCTGGTGCTCTATTCACTGCACCACCTAGCCACCCCTGACATGAGCACATCTATGAAAAAGAAAGATCAGGGTGGTAGGGTTGGAGGCTGGATTGGGAGGAGAGGGAATATAGTCTTTAGAGACTGCAAAGTCAAAAAGAATCATCATAGGGCAGCCAAGTTTTTGGTGATGAGCCTCTCTGAAATTAGCTAGGTTGGTTATCAGACAGTAGCAGACATAGTGGACTCTGAGAGTTTGAATGCCAAGCTCTTCCAGCTGGACAGAGCCACCTCACAATGAAAGAAGACTTTACAAAAGGTTCTCTGCACATAGAAAGTATTGTACACATGCAAGTTGGGGAGAGAGGTCACCTTTCCTTGGGATTTCCATCATTCTACTTTCTGCTCTCTGAGATGCCAATAGAGTCAATGACTGTCATTGATACCTCCCTTCTTGGACTCTTGCAATTTCTCACTTGGACTCTTGCAATTGTTTTCTAATTGGTCTCTCATATATTTCCATCCTTTATATCCCAACATTTCTCCATCAATTTCTTAAGTCTAGACAATAAACAAAACAATAAATCAAAGACCTGGCTTGGAGCTTTGCAAGTTTCTGAGATGAAAATAGTCACACTAAAAATGTCACTGGGAGCTCTCTCTCCAGCTGGCAGTGGTTGGCTTCCAGCACACCTTTGCCCTCTCCTCTCCTTCCCCTTTTCCATTCTAAGATAGGCTCTCCTTTGTACACAAATTACTTAGAACTTGACCTAGATTCACGCAGAGGCTTTGATTGATTCAAATTGATGTACAGGCCTTCTCAACCTGGTCAGAACCATTTGATTTAATCAAAAAATGAACTCATCTAGTCAAGTCACTGGAGCCAAATGGTATGGTTTCAACCCTACCCTTACAAATGTAAACAGAAAGACCTAAAGAGGAAAAGGACTGAAAAACAAAGATGATTATGAATTTCCCTCCTTTGTTGTAAGGTGGAGGACTATAGGTGTGGAACATTGAATGAGATTTTGTGCCTACTATATGTGGTGTTTAGTTTTGTTGAACTGGGTGCCCCTCCCCCCACCTGGCTTTTTAAAAAAATTCTTTAAACTTTGTTAGATTTTTCTCACACCTTATACCACCAACACTCCCCCCACCTCCACCCTCACCCCCTGATTTAGTGACACTGGCCTTTTTATTGCTGCACAAACACCCTCTCTGACATTTTCTCTGGTTGTCCCACATAGCTAGAATGCTCCCCCTCTACTTTGCTTCCTGACTTTTCAGTTTCCTTCAAATCCCAACAAAAATCCCACTCTCAAGCCCTCAATTTTAGTGCCTTCACTCTAATGATTTCCTGGTTTTCCAGCTTGTTCATGCATTTTTTTTTTGCTTTTTATTTCTCCCATTAGATTGTGAGCTCCTTGAGGGCAGGGACAGTCTTTTGCCTCTTTCTGTATCCCCATTTCTTAATATCTCTCTTTTTTTTGGCTTTCTGGAGGGCAATTGAGGTTAAGTAACTTGCCCAAGGTCACCAGGCTAGCTTTTTTTGTGTTAAGTGTCTGAAGCCTGATCGAACTCAGGTCCTTCTGACTCCAGGGATGGCACTCTACTTATTGCACCACCCTGTATCCCTATTTCTTAGCACAATGCATGTCATATAGGAGGTGCTCAATAAATACTTATTGCCTAGCTTATTGACTGACTAGAAAGCTCTCTACTACTTATTGGCTATATAACCTTGGGAAAGTCTTGGGCCTTATTGCCCCCAGCTTTAAAATGAAAGGATTGACCTGAATTTTAAGATTTCTTTCTAGGTGACCATCAATAAGACATTTTTATTCCACCTTTGTCTCTTTTGGAGTCCCTGAACTTATGGGTACTTCAAAATAAGGGAGAAAGCAATAAATGAATTTCTCTTTGTAGCTAATGACCACACCTGTCTGCCCCTCCACAGTCACATAAACAGGTTACTTGAAGTGACCTTTAATCAAACTGACCAGCTGAAGTACACAAAAACCACTGATCACCACCTATTTCACATTACTTTAGGATAAGAACCAAATAATCTGTTTCCGGTGATCTCATCAGCTCCTGTGGTCTCAATTATGATCTCTAAGATAGGATTCTTAAACCTACTTATTTACTTGTAACCTCAACCATCTTCCCCCTCACCCAAGTTCACAATCTAGGTGTCATCCTTGACTTCTCACTATCTACACCGACCCATATCCAATTTGTGTTTATTTATAGAGATTTGTAAAATGTTTCTTAAATTCTTCATCTATTTTCTCTTTCTATGTAAGTGTCTTGTAGTCTACTCCAATTATAACATTCCTTCTTCTTCCTTTATTTTCTCCCAAATGTTTTCCATTGGGCTTCCTTCCCTATTTCCTGTTTTTACTCAAATAAATTCATATCTTCTTAATCTATATTACTTCTTCCCTCCCCTCCTATCTCTCTTGAGCTGTCATGTTCTTCTTCAATAAGATAAACCCTTCAAAACTATATTCCAGTTATGGGTCCTACCCCTACCAAGTCTCAGACATACCTATGAGGTCCAATTTCCTTCCTTGAGTTAGAACTTCCTGTTCATCTGCTGCCTATGCTTTTGTGCATTAGTATAAAACTATCTGAAACCATTGATTTAGCTTAGTTCTTTCTTGGATTTTATCAGCTATGAATTTCTAAGGTCACTGATACTGATATCCTTTCCACACGATGGTTTCTCTTTATGGTACCTAATCTGGTGGTTATTCTAGTTAAGTGATTCCCCCCTTTCTTTTCAATTTATAGTATTTTGATTAGATTTGCAACACTACAGGCAAACACATTTTTTTTTTTTTTTTGCCAGCCCTTACTAAGCATTCTCCAGCTCTAGTCGAGAGCCCATAATTCCTGTTTTAGCTCCTTGTCCTGGCATCCTTATTGCTTGATGAGTGAAACTCAAACCCATTTGTCTTACATTCAAGGCCTTTTATAATTTCGTATCACCTAGTCTCTCCAGGCTTATTGTAAACAGCTGTTGTCCATGTAGTCTATCCTCCAGCCAACTTTTCCCTGAATCCTGAATATGCCCTGGGCTTTTGTTCCTCATGCTGCTCCCTGTGGGTGAAATGACCCTTCTTTCTCTCAACATCCTGGTGACTGTTGTTAATCCCCTTACTTTCTCCCCAGGTCCTTCCTTCATAGTCAGGGACATCCATACATCCATATATACATATACACACATAGGAGATCTGTATCTGTATCTGTCTATGGATATGAATATAGATACAGATCTATCTATATCTATATTCATATCTCTATCTACATTGAATTTCCCTCAAATATTCTAACCACGAGGCTCCTCAATTTACTCACTTCCCATGACCTACTCCTCTACCCCACCTCAGCCACACATAAAGATGGTCATTCTCTTGATCTGAGCATCACCCACAAATGTACCACCTCCATGTTCAAGAATTCTGAAATCCCCTTATCTGACCATAATCTATTGGCTTTCCACCTCTCCCTCTGCCTGCCTTTGCCAAATCCTACACTTCATTCTTACTGTGACCACCAATCCCTCTACCCCTCAATTTCTCTCCTATCTCCCCTGAGCTAGCCATTCTTTTCCTCAACTTGACCCCTTGGTGAACCAATTCAACTCTAGGCTGTCTTCCTCTCTTGAGCTCCCACTCCCCTTATTATGTCACTGATTGTGTCCTTCCAAACCTCAGGCTTGGATGATTCCCACTATTTTTATTCCTCCATACATGATGCTGAATAAACATGGAGAAAATCACACGACCATTCTGATAGGATCCACTACAAAGCTATGTTACACAACCTCACACGGGCCTTTAGTGATGCTCAGCAATCCTACTACCCCTCCCTTATCAACTCATTCTTGCACTCTGCACACCAGTTCTTGTAAGCCTTTTCACTCCTCCTCAAACTCCTCATGGCTCCCCCTTACCCCATGCTCTCTCAGTTGAGAACCTTGCCTCATACTTTATGGGGAAAAAATAAGGTCATTTACCTTGAGCTCTCTTTCCCCCTCCTCCTCTTCTGATATGACTCAGTTGCCTTCTGCCAACTGTCTCCTTCATCCCTATCTTACTTGAAGAGGTGGCCCCTTTTCCTTGCTAAAGCAAATTGCCCCCCTGTCACCCTCAATATATCACTTATCTAGCAATATAAAGACACTCTCAAGGCCTCTCTGAAGAACTTCAGAATTGATTTCATGAGGTGGGAGTCACTGGCACAAGACCACACAGCACGATGTGCCCACATCAAAGAAAGCGCTGGGTTCTATGAGTGAAGCAGATTGTAGTAGCTCAAAAGAAAGGTGAGATGTGCCATTTGAGAGACATCTCCCCTCCAGTGGTGCAAGCAGACTATTTGTGCCCGACCTGTGGTAGAGCCTTCCGAGCTCATACTGGTCTGATCAGCCACAGTTTGACACACTGTGCCTTGACTCATGGTGATGTCATTTTGGTCATCTTCAAGAACAAAGAAAAATAACTAACAACAATTAACCAACCAATCTTTTCTGTCTACTGGCTCCTTTCCTACTGCCTACAAACACCTCTCAGCTCCAGGAATTTTCTCTGGATATCCTCCATTCCTCAAGCTCTCTTCCTTTTCATCTCTGCTTACAGACTTCCCTGACTTCTTTCAAGTCCCAACTAAAATCCCATCTTCTACAGCAGAGGTTCCCAAAATTATTTGACCTATCACCCCCTTTTTTATTTTTATTTTTTGCTTTTTGGAGGGGGGAAGGGAGGGCAATTGGGATTAAGTGATTTCCCAAGGTTGCCCCCTTTTTAAAAAAATTACTTAGCACCCCCTCCCAAAATCTACTTTATTTAACCCTTTAATGGTTTTAAAATTTTGCATAATTTCAAAAATATAAAATATTCTTTTAAAAAACAATGCATTTTAAATTTAATAATTTATTGTAAATTTGTGAAATTTTTCCTGAATTTAAATTTTGTTGATGCAATATTGTGTCATGTAACGGTAGAGTGTTGTATTGTTAACAAGTCATTATATGAACATATTCTTCCTATGCAAGCTGGACTTCCCTGACAATGTGAGGCTCACCTGCCAACACTTGCTTATTAAGACCTGTTGGTGCACTTGACCACTGATTGATTATAACTTGCATTTTGTGTGTTTATTTGGAAAATAATGTAATCACTGTGACTTTAACTCTGTTACACAACAGAGAAACATATAAGAATGATTTTTCATTCCCCAATTGATAAATGGTCAAAGGATATGAACAGGCAGTTTTCAGAGGAAGAAATTAAAGCTGTCTATAGTCATATGAAAAAATGCTCTAAATCACTGTGGATTAGAGAGATGTAAATCAAAACAACTCCGAGGTACCACATCATACCTATCACATTGGCTAACATGACAAAACAGGAAAATGATAAATGTTGGAAAGTTGGAACACTAATGCATTGTTGGTGGAGCTGTGAGCTGATCCAACCATTCTGGAGAGCAATTTGGAGCTATGCCCATAGGGGTGTGAAAATGTGCATATCCTTTGGCCCAGCAATACCACTTCCAAAAATGGGAAAAGGACCCATATGTACTAACATTTATAGCAGCTCTTTCTGTGGTGATCAAGAACTGAAAATTGAGGGGATGCCTATCAGTAGGAGCATGGCTGAACAAGTTTTTGTATATGAATGTGATAGAATACTATTATGCTATAAGAAATGATGAACAGGTAGATTTCAGAAAGACTTGAAAAGACTTTTATGAACTGATGCTGAGCAAGGGGAGCAGAACCAGGACATTGTAGCAACCACAGCATGCAAGGACTGATTTTGATAGATTTAGCCCTTCTCAGCAATGCAAGGACCTAAAACAATTCCAAAGGACTTGTGATGGAAAATGCCATCCACATCCAGAGAAAGAACTATGGAGTCAAAATGCAGAGTGAAGCAGACTATTTTCTCTTTTATTTTGTTTTGCTGTTTTATTTTCTTTCCCATGGTTTCTCTGCTTTGTTATAATTCTTCTATGCAACATGACTAATGTAAAAATGTGTTTAATAGGAATGTATATGTAGAGGCCATATCAGATTGCATGCCACCTTAGGGAGGGAGGGGGAGAAAACTTAAAACCTATGGAAGTGAATGTTGAAAATGGAAAACAAATAAATTAATAAATTGAAGGGGAAAAAAGAACAAAGGACAAACAAAAAAGAATGGTTTTTTAAAATTTCTTCTCTTTTTTCTTTACTTATGCTTTACCACACCCTTATTTTTATTCAACACCCCCCAATTGCACCTGAGGCCATTACTGCCCCCTCCATCATTCCAGCGCCCCCTTCCCCTTCCCCAGGTGGCTGCCCACTTTGGAAACCTCTGTCAGGAAGCCTTTCCCCAACCCCTTTTAATTCTAGTGCTTTCTCTCTTATTTCCTATTTTTCTTGAATATGGCTTGTTTGTATAATTTTATTTGCTTCTTGTCTCTCCCATTAAATTGTGAGGTTCTTGAGGGCAGGGAATGTCTTTTGCCTCTTTCTGTATCTCCTGCACAGTGCCTGGTACATAATAGTTGTTTGATGAATTTGTAATGACTGACTAGGACAGGGGTCAGGATTCTTCTGGAGAGGTAGGTGCCTTCAAAAAATTTTGTGAAACAGATTTTCCCTTGAGGAAAAAAGCAAAGAAGCTTTCTTCTTTCCATCCTCCAAGGTTTATTTTTTTCCTTTGTAATCTGATAACTAGATATTTTGTGGTTTTGACTTTTGTAAAAGCCCTTGCCCAGGGAAATAAACTGAACCACCCAATGTTGTGTTGAGTAATCAATTCTATTAGAAACACATTTTATTAGTTATATCAGGCTATATTTTTTATTATAGTTGAGTATGGTTGTATGATTAGGAATCTTTCTACTAGCTCATTGTCCTAATTTGGAAGAAGAAGAAGAAGAAGAAGAAGAAGAAGAAGAAGAAGAAGAAGAAGAAGAAGAA
>NW_027185854.1:52617-60693 GCF_028583685.1 Petaurus breviceps papuanus
TGTGGTCATTGTGTAAACTGTTTTTTTGGTTCTACTTTCTTCCCTTTGAATTAGTTATTCTAATTCTCCTGAAACTTCTTTGTTTTCATCATAGCAAACTTTTCTTAGGTCACAGTAGTATTCCTTTGCATTCATGTATCACAACTTGCTTGGCCATTCTCCCGCTGATGGACATCTCCTTTGTTTTGGATTCTTTGTTACTACCATAGCACCCTTTTGGACCTCTCCTTTAGCAAATGTTAGTGGGTGAACTTACAGGGCTCTACAAACCCAGACTAGAGGCACTTTCTGGATCCACACACAGAGTCACAGACAGAGGTAGAGAAGTACATACTTAGGGAACACATGGTCAAAGTGAACTCACACCTCCGGCACCAAAGGACCCCATTGTCTTTCTTGAGGGTGTCCTCAAGATGCTATGTATGTTACTGCTGGGCTCTCTGGGCCTGCTTTCTGTTGGTTGTGGCCTCTCCTATGGGGCAAATTCCTCCACTGCAAAATGTCATTACCCATGGAAGGGGTGGGGAGAGACTTCCATGGAAGTCAGAAAGTTTGTTGTTGTGCAGTCATTTTTCAATTGTGACCCATTTGGGGTTTTCTTGGCAAAGATACTGGAGTGGTTTGCCATTTTCTTCTGCAGCTAATTTTACAGATGAGGAAACTGAGGCCAAAAGGCGGAAGTGATTTGCTCAAGGTCACACAGCTAGTAAGTGCCTGAGGCCAGATTTGAACTCATGAAGATAGATGAGTCTTCCTGATTCCAAGCTTAGTGCTCTATCCACTGTACCACCTAGCAGTCCTGAGTAAGGAAGACCTGAGTTCAAATCTTCCTTGGACACTGGGCAAGTCATTTAACCTCTGTTTGCCTCAGTTTCCCCATCTGTAAAATGGGGGGTAATAATACCACCTCCCTCCCAGTGTTGTTGTGAGGATGAGATGATAATTATAAGTACTTGGCACTGTGTGTGGAGCATAGTAGGCACTATATAAATATTAGCTATTATTATTGATCACTTAACCTTTGTCTGCCTCAGTTACCTCATCTGCAAGATGAGAATGCTAATAGCACCCAGTGTTGTGAGGATCAAATGAGATAATAATTGTAAGCACTTAGCAGCACAGTGCCTGGCACGCAATAAGCACCATATAAATATTGGCCATTGGGTGTTATTCTGGAAGAGGCATGAGAGAAAAGATGAGAGTAGTTCCTTCTTAGGAGCTGGATTCTTCCTTCACTGCTAACTCTCTCTTTTTTTATTATATTTTTCGTTTTGCTTTTTGGAGTGTGAAGGTAGGGCAATTGGGGTTAAGTGACTTGCCCAAGGTCACACAGCTAGTTTTGCGTTAAGTGTGTGAGGCTGGATTTGAACTCAGGTCCTCCTGACTCCAGGGCTCGTGCTCTATTCACTGCGCCACCTAGAGGCCCCTAGCTAACTCTTTTTGACTGCAATAGAGGAGCCCCTGGCCTGGCAGATCTGCCTTTGATGACTTCCTAGTAGTCTGTCTGCACAGCCAACTGACTTTTTTTTTTTGGAGGGGAGAAGGCAAAGCATTTGGGGTTAAGTGACTTGCCCAAGGTCACACAACTAGTAAGTGTGTCAAGTGTCTGACCTAGCTGCCCCACCAGCTGGCTTTTTAAAGACTCTTTTTCAGTAACTCATAGTCAGCTGATCCATAATGCCTTCACATTGTTGAAAGAATATCTTCATTCCTCTCTAGTGAGAACTGTCAGTATAAACATTTGCTTGTCACTTTCTAGACCAGCTATGAGAGGCCACTCCCAGTTTCACACCCTTTTATAACTTGTGAATAGGCTACTTGGGGTGTGGGCCACTCTAGGTCCAGAAATGGCAACCTCTAAAACGAGTTTTGTCCCACACCCTTAAATCACAAAAAGTTCTACACACACATACATACACACACACACACACACACACACACACACACAAAGTTATAGGGTGGCTAGGTGACTCAGTGAATAGAACACCAGCCCTGGAGTCAGGAGGACCTGAGTTCAAATCCGGCCTCAGACACTTACTAGCCGTGTGACCTTGGGCAAATCACTTAACCCCAATTGCCCTGCCCTCCCCCTTCCAAAAAAATTTTTTTATAAGTTATGTATTTTAATCAAGAAAACAATAAAGATATGTTTACAACTATTTAAATTTAAAAACAGCTGGGCTATCTCCAATAGTCCTGCTCTATATCTTACCAGATGACTCCAGAGGAGAAAGTGAGGCTGCCAGCTTTGCACTTAAATCCAATTCACTCTTACGTCATGGCATCTTCTTCCTGATGTTACAGTCCTCTTTGAGAACGAAAGACAAACCACTCAACCACAAATTTAAAAACAAATTTACAGATGCTGTAATAAAATATTTCCTTGAAAACTGACCAGTTTCTCTCCTGTGTCCTTTTCATTTTCTCTTGGTACTTTCATATCTGTATGTGTGTAAACATTTTTCTTGTATTCAAGTCTAATAAGTGAATGCTCTGTGCTTCTGATTCTAGCTTTGCATTGCTTCCTTACAACTCCTCCTAAATTTCTTTAGATGCCTTGTATTTATCTTTTTCCCATTTAGTTCAAAAAGCACTAGGTAGGGACATATTCAGAAGAAGGAAATGGCAAATCACCCCTCTGTCTTTGCCAATGAAACCCCATATGGGGTCCAAAGAGTTGGAAACTAAACAACTGAACAACAATAATAAAAGTCTTTATTCTGCGCAAGGCACTGGGGCCACAGGCAAAGCCAAAAGGCAACCCCTAAAAAGTTTCCATTCTACTAGACTGCATTCCAGGACATTGCCACGTTATATATTGTTCAGTCAGAGGAAATATGTCCTGATTCCTCCAGGTGCCGGGGCCCTTCCCTTGGAAATTACTTCTATGTATTTTGAATTTAATTTTCTACATGCTTCTTGTCTCCTTCTAATATTATATAAATACCTTGAGGACAGGGATCATTTCATTTTTGTTTTGGAGGCTGTACCTAAGACAAAGCAGGCATTTCAAAAATTCTTGTTGAACTTAATTAAATTAAATTTCAGCACAGTTCCTCTTTCGTAGTGATGGTGGCATCTTTGTAGGAAACTAAGCATAGAGAGTGCTAAAAAAAAAATCACCCAAATAATCAATCATCCTATAATCTTTTAAGGGTAGCTAGGTGGCACCATGGTACACAGAGCACTGGACTTGGAATCAGGAAGACTCATCTTCCTGAGTTCAAATCTGGCCTCAGACACAATCTAGCTGTGTGTGACTCTGGACAAATGACTTAATCCTGTTGGCCTCAGTTTCCTCATCTATAAGATGAGATGGAGAAGAAAATGGCAAACCACTCCAGTACCTTGCTGAGAAAACCCCCCAAAAATGAGGTCAAAAAGAGTCAGATATGACAGAAACAACTCAACAACAACATAATGCTTAAGCTTAGCTCTAAATATTAGATCATTATCCCATGATATCAAGAAGGCATAGTGCAAGAAGAACTGCATTGTATCAATCTTGATATTCTTGCTAGAAATGAAACCAGAAGACAGAAGGAAGTTGTGGCTGAATGAAAAATGGCTCATGGGTTCCCCTGGAGAGGCAAATAAAAGAATCAACAAAGTTTGTTTTATCATATGTCCAAAGGCATTAAGAAACATCACTTCATGGGATATTTGATTGCCTGGTCATGCAGTGCTCATACACATTTGCAGAAAGGCCACTATTAAAATAATCAGAGCATATACACCAATTTCTATAGCAGAAGTTGAAAAAAATGGATACATTCTATGAGGATCTCAGTAAGACCCTCCTAATTAATTCAACATATACTTAATGAGATACTTGGTGACCTCAAAAGTGGGAACAAGTGAGGATGGTGAAAAATATGTTGGAAAATATGAATAAGGAATAAGAAATGAGAGAATCTGGAGACTCCATGTCATGAATACTTTTTTGGTAAACATAATCACACAATATTGGACATGGCAAATGCAGTATAACATTACAAAAAATTAAATTGATTATATTTTAGCAGACAGGAAATGATTCATTACTGAGTCATTCTTGAATCAGCTGTCTGTTATATAGTCAAACCACAGACCTTTAAAGCAAAGATTGGGATTAGTAAAAATCTAGAAGAATCTCCAGCATCATCTATTTAATAAATTATTGAGAATGAAAAACAGGGTAATATATAGAACAAAAGACATAGATATTTACAACAATAATTTTATATAGAGAGTCAACTAGTATAAACCCATCCTTATAAGAATATCTAAAAATCACCTTAGTCATTAAGCACTTGAATATCACTCCTCCCACCCAAGGAATGGGCAGATGAGAACAACTTGTTCCAATGGCTTTGAAGGCAGCTGAAGCAGGCGCTGTGAAGAGCTTAGAGCTTAGTTAGACATGGAAAACATAAAGGTCATTCACTGCATCCTGGGCCATTGACCGTGGTCTTGACTTTTGTCTTGCCATTGGACTTCAATGACTTTGAGAGAACGAGGCTGACAACTTTGCCCAGCTCTGCCTCAGTTAAATCCAAAGCATACTCAAGTCAAGATATCACCCTGTGATGTCATTGTGATGTCTTTGAAAACAAAGGAAAATAATAACATAATAACAATAATTTGTCAAGTGGAGAGATATAGTAGCTAAAGGCACTCACTGCAAGTTTACAACATAAACATACCTTTTTATATACTATAGCGAGGAACAGTGGAAAACTAAGAACAGTAATCACCTTATTTATAAAATAGAAAAATGCAGTAGATTGTAAAGCTGGTTTCAAGAAAGCTCAGCAAGAGACTACTAAGCAAAGCCATCCTGTAAACATTTAAAGATGAAGTTGGAAGGACCACACACAGATAAAAGAAAAAAAAAAAAGATCTGCAAAGATTTTTCTGACAAATTTTTTTTTGTCATCAAGAAAAATGACATCACAACATTTGAACTACAGTAGCACAATCCCATGTTATGTTTGTAGAAGAAGTAGAAATGCTCTAAAGAGAACAAAGATGTGGAAAGCAGTTGGGTTAGAACAAGGAGATTCATAATAGAAGCAATACAATTGTGAGGACATTGAAAGAACAATTAATATGATATCTGAAGGAGAGGAAGGTACTAAGGTCACGGAGGGAAATCTCAGTCCTTATTAATGCCAAAAGAGGGGCCTGAAAGAATATAAATAACTAATAAACTTTATTCTTACTTTCTCATCTGTGGAAAATTTTTATGAGGATAACCTATACATCAATCAAAGGGAACCTAGGTGAGAACATTATTAGGGAACAGGCAAGCTGTCACAAGGGATAGTCTACCTTTCATTACCACACACAAACAACTGAAAGAGGTAGAGGATATAATATGTCAGCTTATTGATTATAAAAATCATTTGATTCAGCAGAGCAAAATGCTTTTGAAAGCTGTCTTCCCACACATCACAGTTATGCATGATTCCTTGAAAGGTACAATAGAGGGAGAAACTTGTTGATCATTTTTTAAAAACTTCCTCTAACAAATATTTATTAACCGTTTTCTATGAGCAGAGCTCTGTGCTAAGTGCTGCTGGTAAAAGACACTAAGTTTTTTTAAAAAATTATTTATTTAATTTTAGTTTACAACATTCAGTTCCACAATCCTCGCGTTCCAAATTTTCTTCCCCTTCCTCTCCTCCTCCTCCCCCCCCCCATGGCGACTTGCAATCCAATATAGTCTCTACAAATACCTCTACATTAAATATTAGTCAAGTTGTAAAGAATTGTAACCATTGGAGTGAACCACATGACCCTCTGATCATTAAAATCAGGTGAGACATAAAACAAGGAAATGTGGGCTCACTAAAGGTATATGATAATATTGTGGGGGAGATCCAGCTCAGAATCTGAGATGGTCCCTATAGATGATGAGGTCCTTCAGAGGCTCCTCACTGCAGGTGATAGGAACAATGCTGGAGGCATCAAACTCAGACGTTGGTATGAATGGGTTGAAATACACATTTTAGAGGAAGTACTTACATCAAAGATCCCAGACACTCACTGGGAATCTGGTAGAATATAAGATCCTTTGGGGTAAGGATTCTCTTGTTTTTTTACTTAATAAATGCTTGATTAATTGTTGAAATGAATAATTGAACTATGGGATTTTTCTGTGGTTTCCATATATGTATGTATGTATGTATATGTGTGTATATATGTATATAAATTATGCTACTATATATAAAAATATACTATATGTATATGTGTACATATACACAAATTATGCTATATATACATAAAATATACACACACATGTGTATATGTTATATGTGTATATATATAGATATATACATGAATTATGCTACTGTACAGGTTTCTGGATGCCCATCCTTTTTATCTCCCTTTGTTTCTTCAAAAGCTTTACAGGCAAGCAGAGGTAGGCTATCTGTAGAAAACACTGTGCAATCAGAAGACCAGGGTTTGAATTCCACCTCACTAATTCCCTTCTTGGGCCTCAGGTTTGGGGAGACATGAGGGAAAGAACATTGTTCTTGAAGTCAGAGGACTTGGGTTCAGGTCCTGCCTCTGACACCAAACCTGGACAAGTCATCTGGGTCTCAATTTCTGCATCTGTAAAAATAATAACAACTATAATAATATTCATCTGTAAAATGAGGGAATTGAATCCAATGGCCCCTGAGGTCCCTTCCAGAGTTAGATTGCATGATTCGGTGTCAGTATCTAAAGGGGTGGTGGGATGTCAGCTTGTGCTATGGTCAAATACATGTGCAGCAGTGACTTCTCTGCTTAGGTATTATTGTGGTTTCAATTTTACTCTGTTCTTGTGGCTTTATCTCCCCCCCCCCCCCGCCCCATCCTTGCTGTTTTAGATGTCTCTCTCCCTCTCGTGTGCTCATTTTTCTGAAATACCTCATCTGAGCACGTTTTCAATGTCATATGGTTGGTTGGTCATTCATGGCAGCCGCTGAGGCCTTGGTTACTTTTGTTCCATTCGAGGTATGGGGAGCCTTCTGTTGTCAGTCAATGCCGGGTGGCTTTGATGAGCTTTGGTGCAATGAGAATCAAGAGACCTCATTCCTTACCCTAGCTTCATCCTGCAGTTGGTCTGACTTGGTTGAAGAGCTTTAGTCTCTCTGGATCTCTGGCAATAATAAACACAACCTGTAGAATAAAAATAAAAATACACTCCCTTTGGAATGATGCTCAGAAGTGAAATAAGAAGCTGCTTCAAGCTTCAAAGGTAAACAAGTCCTCTATGGACATCCAAGGATATGTTGTCATTGTTCTCTGGGGGACCTCAAGGTAAGTTTGATTGTCAGTGATTACTGAGGGGCTGGTTTGCCTTGAAGAACCAATTATTTCTATAAAACAGCATTGATTTGCCCTATTTGTCTCATGGATTTTGAGCTGGAAGGGACCTGCTTCATTTTACAAATGAGGAAACTAAGGCCCAGGAAGGTCATATGATTTGCCCAAAGTCACACAGGTAGTAAATTATATAGGTGAGATTTGAACTCAGGTCCTTTGACTCTAAAGTCCACTGACTTTTCCCTACTGTACCACATAAGGGAAGTTAAGCATATGCTGATCAACCTCCCTCACAATAATCACTCACTCACTTAATTTATCAATCAATTAACAAGCATTTATTAAGCCCTTACTATGTGATAGGCATTGTAAAATAATTGCTGGCACTTTTTTTTTTTGTGGTATCAATAGAATGGAAGCGAAGTGGTGCCCAAGACTTGGGGAATTCCTGAAAAAGCTGTGGCTTAGACTATGTTTAAATACCATTGTGCAGTAAGAAATGACAAAGAGGAGGAGAGTAGGAAGACTTGGGTAAACTTATGCAAAATAAAGTAAGCAGAAGAAGGAGAATAATATCACTCGATTCAATTCAACCAGCATTTCTCAAATGCCTGCTATGTGCCAGGTACTGTATTAGGCAACACTAGACAAAAATACTTTCTGCCCTCAAAGAGCTTATATTCTTTTAGGGAGAAAGAAGAGGTACAAAGATAAGCAAAATAGATAGATAGATAGATAGATAGATAGATAGATAGATAGATAGATAGATAGATAGAT
>NW_027185854.1:60703-79148 GCF_028583685.1 Petaurus breviceps papuanus
GATAGATAGATAGATAGATAGATAGATAGATAGATAGATAGATAGATGATAGATAAACAATTTGGAGGAGATGGAAGTGTGGAGGAAAATGCTAACAACGATGGGGTTATCAGGAATGTCCTAAGGCAGGAGATAACATGGGAGCTGAGTCCTGCCTGAATTGAGATAAGGGTGAAAAGAGTCAGAGAAGGCAGGGTGGGAGAGCTGTCCAGTTTTTCAAGATAGCATGTGCAAAGGTGGAAGCAGGAGGTAGGATGTTTGTTTAGGTAACAGCAAGAAGGAATGCTTGGCAGGAAGTGGAACATAGAATGTGTGGGACAGAGAAATGAATAATCATCTTGGAAAGAGGTAGTAACCAGATTGGGAAGGACTTCCAGAGCCAAACAGAGGTGTAGGTATTTGATTAGTAGAGAGCCCTTGAAGCTTATAGAGCAGGGGAGTAACATGGTTAGCCACATGCTTTTGGAATGTCTGGAGGGAGGATAGGAAGGAGAGAGCATCGCCATCACTGCTCCTCCCAGCTTGGCCCTTGGGTCAGCAGCGCTGGCTGCTCCAGTCTAATACAGAGTTCACGTTCTGAACATTTCCACAGTCTTCTGGACATCATCAGTTCTTGCCTGGTCTAATCTGGATCACCTTTTCACTGAGGCAAGATGGTTCCTCACCACTTGCCACCTGGATGGCTGCCCCCACCACCAAGGTCATGAGCACCTAGGAACTCTGCATAGTTAAGCTCAAGTCAAGTACAAGGCCATCAGATGATGGTCAGGGAATTCTGGGTAGGTAGTTTACTTAACAGCAGGCTTCTGAGACCATGCCTCTGTGGATGAATCTCAACAGGCTGGCTACATTCTTGCAAGCGAGTTTATCTACTGGAAATATAACAATGATAACATTTATGTATCACGTTAAAGTGTTTTACAAATATCTTACCCTCACCACAACTCTGGTATATAGATTTTATTATTACCTTCATTTTATGAGGAAACCAAAGCATAGAAATGTTAAGTGACTTGCCTGTGGCCACACAGCTAGTTCAAGTGTCTGAAGGTAAATTTGAACTCAGGAGATCTTCTAGATTCCAAAATCAACATTCAATCCACTACACCACCTAGATGCCTGGCACGTTATAATTTTAATTATAAGGAAATTAAAATCCTGACTGATGTTTAAAAAGAATTTCAAGCTGTCCAAATACTTTTTGTGTATCTCACATATGTGAATCTCACAACAATGGTGTAGGGATAGGAATTTTACTCCCATTTTACAGGTGAGGAAACTGAGCCTTAAGTGACCGGCCTAGAGTCATATTTTTACTAAGATTCAGAAAGAGACATAACTCTATCCATTCCAAGAAGCTGCTTCTAAGCAGGCATTCTTAATCTGGAGTCCAAGACTTGCTTTATCCCCCCACCCCTAACATTTTGCTAACTATATTTCAATATATTGGTTTTCTTTGTAATCTTTGTATTTTCTTTTGTGTTGGTAAAACCATTATTCTGAGAAGGGGATCAGTCCTTGGGCTGATTCTCTAGACAGTCTCCATCACACAAATTAGATTAAGTGCCCTTCCTGCTCTGAGGCTCCTGGAGAATTGGTGCTATCTCGGGCAAGAACCAGAAAGAGACTTCCCTGACTGGACAAGTTCAAAGACAGTTAAGGTGTTGATGCTTTTTTTTAACCTCTCTTTGACAAGTCTGAAATTGAAGCTGCTTTTCAAACTTCTCTCTTTGCAGAGATCTTACACTGGCTTTGTTCAGCAACCTGGAAATCACTTGGACCAGTACGAGATTGTCTGTGTCTACACACGTGTGTCGAAAGGGTGGTTTGGAGATTTATTCAGACAATGTTGATAAACTTCCTCTTTAACGGTCTTCCAGCCTCCAGGTTGAATGACCACTGATGTTACAAATCCTCCAAATGCCTGGCCCTGGGAAAGCAAGATCTGCAGCCTCCAGATCTATCTAGCACAGAGCAATTGGCCCCCTGCAGCAGCTCCCAAGCTTCCGTCTGGTGAGCAAGGGGTCCAGAGAGACCCCCCAAGAAAACGCTGTTGTGCAAATGGCCCCCTGCGATGACTCAGGAAGTATCACAGCTTCCTGATTGCCAACTTCGATAAGGGCCACGGCAGTTGCGGGTGAAAGCTACCAACGCCCCAAGATGAAGGCAGCCTTATCATCTTGGTATCCCGAGACAGTTGCCAAAAATGTTATGTCAAGACCCACAAGTGAACTAATTTGAAGGAGGTCACATCAGAAAATCAAACTGATCCTGCAGAAATTCTCAATACCTACAGGTCTGGAAATGTTTGTCAGAGGCTGGGCAACTTAGTGTGACACCCTCATTTCACAGATGGACAAACTGGGGTCCAGAGATGTGAAGCAACTTGTCCAGGGTCATACAATGGAAGAGTTGGAATTTGAACCCAGCTCTCTTGACTCCCAATGCAGGGCTTCTTTGAACCACGAAATGTTTTGTTTGTCTGTTTCCTCAACTGTAAAATGGGCACAATAATAGTACCTACCTCCCAGGGTTATTGTGAGGATAAATGAGATAATATTTGTAAAGTGCTTATCTTGGTGCCTGGCACATAGTAGGGGCTTTATAATGGCTCTCTATGGCACACAGTAGGGGCTTTATAATGGCTATCATCTTCGTAACATCGCCATCATTTCAAGGCATAGTCAGCTTGAGGAAGTCTGCCAAGACTTCGTCACTAATCGTCTTTAATGACTCACAACCAGCTAGTCTTTTAATTAAGTGCCTCTATGTGCTGGATCCTCATTAGATGCCTAGTCCTTTTAAGAAGCTATTTGTAGATTCCTTGAAGTACTTGGAAGCTTTGAAAAGAAAACTTTTGTTGTTGAGTTGTTTCAGTGGTGTCCCCATCTGGAGTTCTCTTGGCAGGGATACTGGAATGGTTTGCCATTTTCTTCTCCACCTCATTTTACAGATGAGGAAACTGAGGCAAACAGGATAAGTGACTTGCCCAGGATCACACAGCTAGTAAGTGTCTGAGGCCAGATTTAAACTCAGTCCTCTTGACTCCAGGACTAGTGTTCTATCGACTGCTATATATTAACCTTTAGTTTGGGGTGTCTGAAATGGGAATCCTCACAAGCTGCTTACAACACTGAGAAGTGCTTGCCTCGTTCAATTTCTGACTCCTATAAACCCAACCTAGTTCTGAATATATTGTTTTATAAATAACATAAGTTCTACATATTGTTATTCCTATTTTGTGGAGAAGGAAAACTCAGGTTGTGCAGTATATCATAATAACCATCCTTATTTTTAGATACAAGGAAAAAATTCTCTGCTGCTTGGGTGGGATCTATTCCAACAAGAAGGAGAATGAACCTGGTCTCAATACTTAATAGAGCTTTGGAAGATTTGCAAAGCCCTTCACAAGCTTCATGGGTAATGTGATGAAAAGAGCACAAAATTTGGAGTCAGAGGACCTGGGTTCGATTCCTGACTCTTTCTTTTCTGGTTTTCTTTATTCTGGATCTCTATTTTTTGCAGATAGTATTTTATTTTTTCCAATTACATGTAAAGATAGTTTTCAACATACATTTTTATAAGACTTTGAGTTCCAAGTATTTCTCCCTCCCTCCTTTCTATCCCCCCTCTCCAAGACAGCAAGCAATCTGATATAGGTTATACATGTGCAATCATGGAAATATATTTCCACATTAGCCATGTTGTGAAAGAAGAAACAGAACAAAAGGGAAAAACCACGAGAAAGAAAAAACAAAAAAAGTGAAAATAGTTTGCTTTGATGTGCATTCAGGCTCCATAGTTCTTTCTCTGGATGTGGATCGAATTTTCCACTGTGAGTCTTTTGGAGTTGTCTAAGATTTTTGCACTGCTGAGAAGAGCTAAGTCGATCAAAGTTGATCATTGAACAATGTTGCTATTACCGTGTACAATATTCTCCTCGTTCTGCTCACTTCACTCAGCATCAGTTCATGTAAGTCTTTCCAGGTTTTTCTGAGATCTGCCTGCTAATTATTTCTCATAGTGTTATAGTGTTCCATTACCTAATCCTGACTCTTTCTACTTACTATCTGTGTGACCTTGGGCAGGTGTCTGAGCCTTATTTTCCTCATCTTTAAAATGAATCAGTTGGACTAGGCAGCCTCCAAAGTGCCTTCCAGCTCTGAATCTGTTATTTTACAAACAACCCTCTAAGGCTAAGTGCCACAGATGTTGTTATCTCTGTTTTATGGATAAGGAAAACTGGGGGCTTGAGAAGTTAAGTCAGGGACTGTAAACCTGGAGTCCACAGACCCCAAAGAGTCCTCATAAAGATTTCAGAGGGTCTGTGAAGTTGGATGGGGAAAAAAATACATCTTTATTTTCACTAATCTCTAACTGAAAGTTTTCACCTCCCCTACCCCTCCCCCCCCCATTAGACTGAGCTCCTCAGGAGCAGAGATAGTTTTGTTTGCTTGTTTGTTTCCCTTTCTTTGTATTCCTTGACTTTAGCACAGTGCTTGGCAAATACTTTTTCATCCATTCCTCTATTTAATTCTTTTCTTAAAGGCACAGCCCCAGTAGGATTAAGCCTGTTAGTATTATTATCATTAGCATAAAGATTGGGTCTTAAAGTTTGCAAAGCTTGTTATCTCTCTGATGAACCTTAAAAGGTTGGAGTTTTCTGTTTCAATCAATCAATATTTATTCAGCACTTACTGTATGCCCAGCATTGTGCTATGCACTGGGGGTACAAAAAAGAGGCAAGAAACAGTCCCTGCCCTCAAGGAGTTTACACTTGAATGATAACCAATTGAGATTTTAAAAAAAATATAGAGTATTAAAGCAGAAAAGGACTTTAAATATCACATTACTTAAATTTTTTTTATAAGTTTCTTTAAGTACTTTTAAAGATCACATTGCTTACACCTGGAAAGTTTCAGAATATTGAATGAGAGCATGCTAAATTTCGAGGCCCAGCATGGAAGAAGCAGAGCCCACAGCATATCCAGTAACCCGAACAAACTATGATCTTATTCTAATACCACTTAGGTCACAACTTGTCCAAATATTTTGCCCAGAGGGGAACCAGTCATTGTAACTCTGGGGAGTTCAGTTTTCACCCAACAAGTGTATACCATGCCCAGGTCAGCAAATGGAGAGCTGCGGTGATGGTTCAGGATTGCCAGTATAGCCAGGACATTGAAAACGACCCCTGCCCCCATCAGAGCACAGCTGGAGTCTGGTGCTCAGTTCTAGGAACCACTGTTTAAGAAGGACGTGGATATGGTGGAGAGCGTCCTGGCAGGATAGCAAAGGGCCTTGACTCCATGCTGTCTATGGATCTGGGAGGAGCTGGGGTTGGTTAGCCTGGAAGAAATGAAGACTGGATTGGGGTGGGGTGGGAGGGGACAGTATAGCTATTTTCAGGTAATTGAAGAGATATCATGTGGAAAAGAGATGATCTGTCTCTGCTTGATCCCAGGAGTCAGAGGTAGGGTTGATGTCTGAAAGATGCAGAGGCCAGCGTAGGTATGAGCTCACAATCAGAGCTGTCCAAGATCAGGATGGGAGACTGTGAGCTCCTAGAGGGCAGGAACTGACTGCCTTTGACTTCCCCTTGTAACCCCAGCTCTTAGCACAGTGCCTGACGCATTTTTGTTGATCGATCGTTTCAATAGGATCCAACTCTTCTTGGCCCCATTTGGGGTTTTCTTGGATGGGATTCTGGAGTGGTTTGCCATTTCCTTCTCCAGCTCATTTTACAATTGAGGAAACTGAGGCAACCAGAGTGAAGTGAATCCTCCAGGGTCAAACAGCTAATAAGTGTCTGAGGACAGATTCAAACTTAAGTCTTCTTGACTCTATGTCCAGGCTCTCTATCCATAGCACCTACCTGCCCCTACCCGGCACTTAGTAAAGGCTTAATAAATATTTATTGAGTGACTGACAAGTGGATTTCTCCTTACCGAAGGACTTCTTCAAGGAGAGACTGACTGCTAATACAGAATGTTTCAGTGGGAATCCCTTATGCGATGTGAGGCTAGACCACCTCTGAGTTCCCTTTCTACTCTCTAATTCTGGGATGCTGTGAGTCTGAATTCTCCAAATCTCCCCAATTGTAGAGACCTCTCACAAACTCAGTTTGGAGAGTAAGGGAAAGCAAGAATAAAACTAAAAACAAAACAGAATAAAAACCTCTCCCACCTAAACTAAATTAAAACTTTTCATGGCTCCTCCCCATATAGGAAGCTCCTAGGACATTGACCTTCCAGAATCCGGTATCAGCAGGCATCTCTGGAGTTAACCGAGTCAGCAAGCAGCCCCGATACTCTTGGGTTATTTCATAGTAAATATAGGTGTTCCAGCAGCTTAGGGACTGAAGATAACTGATTTAGCCTCCTGTGATCACCAGGACTCCCACTGTCTGATAACCATTTTTGCAGGAGCTCAGATAGGCAAGGTAGGAGGGAATTCTTTGAAATCCTGGGACACTTTCTCAATTTCCCCAGCAAGGTCTTATCTAATCTCCAAAAAAGGGTCTCTTTTAATCTATTTTTTTTCCCTGGAGTCTCTCCCTGGCCTGGCTGCTCTCACTTTGTGTACTTGCTCTCCACTAGGGACATCCATCAGGACAATCCTGAAGATTTTTGAAAATGTTAGTGCTGAAAGGAATGGCGCTCTCTCTTCCAACCTTCATTTACAGTTAAGGAAACTCTCCATTTATCTCCATACAAAAAACCCACAGTGAAAGGGATTAGGTGTTGGATTTGTTGAGTCTGAATCTGTACTCTGCTCCTTACATATGTGTGTATGTGTGTATGTATGTATGTATACGTGTCTGTGTGTATATATGTCCGTGTGTATATGTGTATGTATGTATACCTGTATGACCCTGGGCTTGTCACTTAACCCTGTTTGCCTCACTTTCCTCGTCTGTAAACTGAGCTAGAGAAGGAGATAGCAAATGACTCCAGTATCTGTGCCAAAAAAAAACCCAAATGGGATCACAAAGAATTAGACACAGCTGAAAAATGACTAAACCACAACAACTGACCTTTGAGACCCCTTCTAGCTCTGTGTGGATGAGCAGATACTGAATCTGGCCTGGGAGGGAATCCCTCCCAGTAAGACCAGGGCTGCTTCTAGTCCCCTAGGATGGAAGTGTCAAACATGACGCCCAGAAAAAACCCCAAGTACAGCCCAGAACTAGATTAAAATAAATTGGGAAATATTTAACAAAATAAATAAAAATACAATACAGCCTAGATAATGCTAATTTATGGTTTTCTAAATCAATATTCCACCTTTGGGATCTGTTTCTATTAGAGTGGGACATCCCTGCCTCAGGGGAGGGAGATTTTGTAACTCCAGAGTGACTTTCACTGTTAATTGTTTTTGTATCCTAAGTGAAACTTTCCTTCCATAGCTACAGGCTAATGCTGCTTTCCAGCCACCCCAGCTAGACAACACCAGATAATTACCTCCATTCTTTTGTAATTGCTCAGTTACCCGGTTCTTGAGCTGCTGCATTCATAGACCATCCGATGCTCCAATTTTAGAGCATTTAGTCACTTTTCTCATACTTTATCTTCTCATCTGGCAGTGTGTGTGTGTGTGTGTGTGTGTTTGTAGAGATCCTCTATATTTAAACCTAGCCTATTAGGCATGTCAGAGAGTCCAGCTGCATTATTTATACCAGCAGTGGCTTCAGGATAGGTACATGCTTTCATCAGCCAAGGGATGACATGATTTCAGCACAAAAGTGATTTATATCATCATCCTATCTCACTGGAAACTCTTTGTGGAGAATATTCAAGGCATCTGTTTTTAGAGGCTGCCGGGTGTAGTTTGTGAAGTTTGCGAGACCTGGAGTCAGGAAAGTCCCAGCTTCAAAGGCTGCCAACTACTAACTGGGAGATCCTGGGCAAGTCACTTACTTAATTTCCAACTCAGTTTTCTCATTCATAAAATGGCAATAATGATACCTGTAATACTTACCTGCCAGAGTTGTAAGGATCAAATGAGGAAACAGACGTAAATCATTTTGCACAATGTGAGTCACCACAAAAGTGTTAGCTGTTATTATTGTAAAAGAACAAATAAGGTGATCTATACTGAGGAAAATACTTAGTTGGTGTGGGAATGTCTAACTAAAATAGAAACCGGGGGCCACTAAATTTTCTGGAAGCCCCGTGGGCCATATTGTTTTAGAAATCCACATATATTAACATTTTGTCGTTCAGTCATGTCCAATTTTTCTTGACTCCATTTGGGGTTTTCTTGCCAAAGAGACTGGAGTGATTTTCCATTTCCTTCTCCAGATCCTTTTACAAATGAGGAAACGGAGGCAAACATGGATAGGTGACTTGCCCAGAGTCACACAGCTAATTGTGGCTGAGGCCAAATTGGAACTCAGGAAGATGAGTCTTCATGACTCCATGCTGGTGCTCTATCCACTGCACTATTTAACTGCTCCACATGAACATTATCTACATTCTGTTGCATTTTTATTCATTTTGTTAAATATTTCTCTGGAGCGGCTAGGTGGCGCAGTGAATAGAGCACCAGCCCTGGAGTCAGGAGGACCTGAGTTCAAATCCGGCCTCAGACACTTAACACAAAAACTAGCTGTGTGACCCTGGGCAAGTCACTTAACCCCAATTGCCCTCCCCCAAAAAAAGGCAAAAAAAAAATTTCTCAATTACGTTTTAATCTAATTCCAGCTGTACCTGGGAGTGTTGTGAGCCTTAATACAACCAGCTCCTGCAAGTTTGTGTAGATAACAGAGACTGCACTTGGCAGTCAGGAAGACCTGCTCTCAGTCATTTACCAGATGTGTAACCCTGGACAAATCACTAAGTTAAGTCAACAAAGTATTTGTCAAGCACTTTCTATATGCCAGGCACTGCGCTAAACACTGGAGCTACAAAGAAAGGCAAAAGACTATCCTTTCTCTTAAGGAACTCAACATCTAATAGGATGACTAGGTACAAACTAGATAGATGGATAGATAAATAGATGGATAGAAGATAGATAGATAGATGAATGGATGGGTGGATGGATGGAAGGAGAGATGGATAGACAGACAGATGGGTAGAAAGATATGTATCCTCAAATATCTCTCTATATGGATATACATATGTATATCTTATTTATACTTCATTGTTTGCATGTTTTCTCTTTATAAGTAGATATAGATATGGGCATATATCTACAGGATGAGTTGGAGATAATTTCAGAGGGAAAGCACTAAGATTAAAATTTAAATTTTTTCACCCTCAGTGACCTCATCTGTAAAATGGGCACCAAGATTGTTGCAGGGATCAAATGTAAAGTGTATTACAAATACCAACTTTTAAAAAACTGTCTGATATTTACTTTCTACATTTTCCCCAAAACTTATTCCATATTCATTATATCTCATTTTTCATTTTGAGAATTTCATGTTTTAAGGGCCCTCAATTCACAAGCACATTCATTGAAACATTTAAAGGAAGGAATTTAGGATTACAGAATCACAGCAAGCTCAGTGGTGCAGCGAGTGTACAAAGTACTGGTCTTGGACTCAGGAAAACCTGAGTTTGAGTGCTGTCTCAGCCACTGGGCTTCTCTTTGCCTCAGTTTCCTTATCTATTAAATGATAATAGTGGGGGGCGGAGTCAAGATGGCAGAGTAGAAACAGGACCTCCTCCAGCCTCCAGCTTCCACCTTCCTCAATCAATGTAAAAGGGGACTCTGAACAAACTTTGGAGCTACAGAACCCACAAAATGACACAGAGAAGCTAACCTCCCACCAAGGACAGCCCGGCAGGCTGGCAGGAATCAGCCAGCAGAGTGCTCTGGGAGCCAAGCCCAGGCCCAAGGGACCTGGAGGTTTTAGCCCCACGGTGGGCCTGACCAACTACCAGCTGGAGGGACTCCAGATCACCAGCAGCTGTGGCCATCTCCAGAATTATTAACATATAGATGCAAAGGACAAAGAGAGAGGTCAGTGCAGTGTGTTCTTTGGGACCAGTATTTGGGAGTGTGTTGGCTTTTGCCCCCAGGGCAAGAAACTTCTGAGACGCCTTGGCAGCTGGTGCCATGTTGCAGCTTCAGCTCTTGGCCTGCAGACTGTAGGGAGACCCATCGACCAGTCTGAGGGGTAATCACTCTTGCTTTAACCTTCTTGGATCTGGATTGCAGTCTAGGGTGGAGGTCCTGGGGTGTGTGACCAGCTTGCCAGAGTGTGTGGAGGCTTCAGAGAGGGCACCCAACTAATACCTCCGGCAGCTGAGAAAACCCCAGCGTTTGGGACAGAAGCTCCCCTGTCTGGTGGCAGAGTCCTACTGTGGCCAAAAGTCCAGGGGTCTAGTGACTGAGGGGCGACATGATCAGGCAAATGAAGCAAAACAAACAGAAGAATCCAACATTAGACTCCTATTTTGGGGACAAAAAGGATCAAAGCATGGAACAAGAGGAAGACAGTGAAGTCAGAACTCCTGCACCAAAAGCTTCAAAGGAAAATACGAGCTGGTTACAGGCCATAGAGGACCTTAAAAAGCAGATAAGAGGGGGTGGGTAGGTGGCACAGTGAATAGGGCACTGACCCTGGAGTCAAGAGGACCTGAGTTCAAATCTGGCCTCAGACATTTAACACTTACTAGCCGCGGGACCTTGGGCAAGTCACTTAACCCCAATTGCCCTCTGAAAAGCAAAAAAAAAAAAAAAGGAGATAAGAGAAGTGGAGGAAAAATTGGGAAGAGAAATGAGAATGATACAAGAAAATTATGAAATGAGAGTAAACAGCCTGACTGAGGAAGATCACATCTTATAAAACAGACTGACTCAAATGGCAAAAGAGGCTCAAAAAGGCAATGAGGAAAGGAATGCCTTAAAAAGACAAATTTGCCAGATGGAAAAAGAATCTCAAAAGCTCACTGAGGAGAATCATTCCCTCAGATTAAGAATGGAGCAAAGGGAAGCTAGTGCCATTAAAAGAAATCAAGATGCTGTTAAACAGATCCAAACAAATGAAAGAATAGAAGGCAATGTGAAATATCTCATGGGAAAAACCACTGACCTGGAAAATAGATCCAAGAGAGATCATTTAAAAATTATTGGACTATCTGAAAGCCATGATCAAAGAAAGAACCTAGAAATCATCCTCCAAGAAATTTTCAAGGAAAATTGCCCTAATGTTTTAGAACCAGAAGGCAAAATAGATGTTGAAAGAATCCACCAATCACCTCCTGAAAAAGATCCCAAAGAGAAAACTCCTAGGAATATTATAGCCAAGTTCCAGAATTCCCAGATCAAGGAGAGAATATTACAAGCAGCCAGGAAGAAACAGTTTGAATATTGTGGAAACACAATCAGGATAACACAGGATCTGGCAGCTTCTAAACTGAGGGATCGAAGGTCCTGGAATATGATATTTCAGAGGTCAAAGGAGCAGGGATTAAAACCAAGAATCACATACCCAGCAAAACTGAAAATATGGTCATTCAGTGGAATAGAGGACTTTCAAGCATTCTTGATGAAAAAACCAGAGTTGAATAGAAAATTTGACATCCAAATACAAGAAGCAAGAGAAGCATGAGAATGTAAACAGGGAAAAGAAATCAGAAGCCACTTATCAAAGTTGAACTATTCACATTCCTACATGGAAAAACAATAATTGTAACTGATGAAACTTTTCTCAGTATGAAAATAGTTGAAGGGAATAGAAATATATATATGGCTATATCAGAGGGTATAAGGGTGTATGAATACATATGTGAATGTGTATATATATATGTTTACAGGTATACATAGATAGAGGGCACAGGTCCAATTTAATAGGAAGGGATGATACTTAAAAGGTGAAATTAAAAGGTGAGAGAGTAATATAATGAGAGGAGATGGGGAGAGACAGAATGGGGTAAACTATCTCATTTAGAAGAGGCAAGGGAAAATGGTTACAATGGAGGGGAAGAATAGGAAGGCAAAAGGGAATGGGTCAGTCTTATTCTCATTGAATTTGGCTCAGGGAGGGAATGAAATAAAAATTAAATAGGGGTTACAACCCAGGGGGGGGGGGGGGGGGAGGGGAGGAGGGGGGGAAAGGGGGGAGGGGAAGGAGGGGGGGGGGGGGGGGGTGAGGGAAGTTGGAAGCACCCACTTTTGAAAAGGGATGGGATCAAAGTAGAGAATAGAACAAGTGGGAGGTGGGATAGGAGGGAGGGAAATATGTCTGTCTTTTACAATATACTGTAACACAATAACTGTGTTAATGTTTTACATTAGCTACACATGTACAACCTATACTGAACTGCTTATCTTCCCAGTAAGGGTGGGTGACAAGAGAGGAAGGGAATGAATCTGGAATTCAAAGTTTTAAAATCTATTGTTTAAAATATATATATATATATATATATATATATATATATATATATATATATACACTATTTTACATATAATTGGGAAATAAGATATACAGTCACTGGGGCATAGAGATCCACCATGCCCTACTGGAAAAGTCAAAGGGGGTATGGGAGAAGATATGGGAGAGAGCAGATTGGAGGAGGGGATATCCTGTGGGATTGCTATTTTGGGGTGGTGGATAGGGGAAAAACAGGGAGAAAATCTGTGACTCAAAATCTGGCAGAAATGAATGGTGTAAATCAGAAGTTAATAAAGCATTTGAAAAATGAAAAAATAAAATACAATGATAATAGTACTTACCTCCCAAGGGATCAGACTGACCAGATAACATGTGGAGAGAATTTTCCAATTCTTAAAGGTCTATGTGAGTACTGCCTATCTTAGAATATTAGCACTGGGAGGGATTCAGTTGTTTCAAATTCTTTGTGATCTCATTTGGGGTTTTCTTGGCTGAGATACTGGAGGGGTTTGCCATTTCCTTCTCCAGCTCATTTTTACAGATGAGGAAACTGAGGCAACAGTGTTAAGTGACTTGCCCAGGGTCAAACAGCTAGTACGATATGAGGTTAAATTTGAACTCAAGTCCTCCTGCCTCCAGGCCCAGCAGGTTGTACACTATGGTGCCACCTAGTGGCCTCCCTAGAAATCATCTAGTCTAGATGAGGAAATGGGTCTAGAAAGACTCACTGAATGACTGGCCCCCACTCTCACAGTTAATAGGTAGCAAGGCAGGGGCAGCTAGGTGGAGCAGTGAATAGAGCACCAGCCCTGGAGTCAGGAGGACCTGAGTTCAAATCCAGCCTCAGACACTTAACACGTACTAGCCGTGGGACCTTGGGCAAGTCACTTAACCCCAATTGCCCTTCCCTTCTCCCCTCGGGAAAAAAAAAAAGGTAGCAAGGCAGGAATTCCTGCCTGGGCTTTTTCACCACACAGTGCTCTTTCTGCTATGTACCACGTAGACATGGGGAAGATATGACTCAGGTCTTCATGAACACATCTGAAGAGTTCCATCCTTCTGGTTGCAATTTTAAACACTGTCTCTAATTGAAAAGTGAAGAAAAAGATTGGAGCCTCAGTGACCTAAAGAAATACCTCTGTTCCCTTTGCCATTTTGCATCCTACAGCCACAGCCCAACAGAACTCCTTGTATAGACATGTCTAAAGCTGGGTTCAAATTCTGCTTCTAATTCTTAGTAACAGTGGGATCTCAGGCAAAGCAACTCAGCCTTTTCAGCCTCTTTCTTCATCTGTAAAATGGAAAAAAAAAAAACATCTGTATCATTTACCTCAAAGGGTTTTTTCGACCATCTGATGACATAATGTAGGTAAAACACTTGTTGAATCTTCATGAACTATAGAAATGCCCATTATTATGATAGCCTATATCAAAGCATGTACAGAAGGACAGATGCAGAGTTCCAAGTTTGAAAGCACCTTACGGACTGTCCAGAACAACCCACATGTGACCAGATCTCTACCACTTCTGTTTCTGTCTTATTTTAATTTATTTGACTTTTGGAGAGGGAAGGTAGGGCAATTGGGGTTAAGTGACTTGCCCAAGGTCACACAGCCAGTTTTTGTGTTAAGTGTCTGAGGCCAAATTTGAACTCAAGTCCTCTTGACTCCAGGGTCAGTGCACCACCTAGCCGCCCTGGTCTTATTTTTGTTAACACCTTTTAAAAGTTGCATTGGTAAGGGAATAAACATTTATTAGGCTCTTACTGTGTTCCAGACTCTGTGCTGTGTACTTTAGAAATAGGTAGGTGCTATTACCATCTCCATTTAAGAGTTGATTGAAGCAGACAGAGATTAAGTGACTTGCCCAGGGTCACACAGATAGTGAGTGTCTGAGGTCAGATTTGAACTCAGATCTTCCCCACTCTAGACTAGTGCTCTGTCCACTGAACCACCTGCCTGTCTCTATACTTGTTTTTACAACTACATTACCCATATTTCCCAGTTTATTCTCCTCCTCCTCCCTGAGAGGTATCCCATATAACAAAGAATAAACAAGAAGACAGCAAAAGAAGAGAAGGGAAGGGAAGGGGGGAAAGGAATAAGCATTTATTAAGCACCTACTATATATGTGCCAGGCATTGTGCTAAGCACTTTACAAATATTTTCTCATTTAATCCTCACAAAAACTTTGCAAGGTAGGTGCTATTATTATTTTACAGCTGAGAAAACTGAGGCAAACAGGATTAAGTGACTTGCCCAGAGTCATACAGCTAGTAAGAGATATGAATTCACATCTTCCTGGGTTCATGAAGAATGGCTTTCTAAAAGCCTGACTTTATTTATAGTATTCCTCACCCATAGTCCCCCACCTCTGCTAAGAAGGGAGGAAGATGCCCTCTCCTATCTCTTTTTTGGCTTGCTCATTATAATTTCACACTATTCAATCCCGCCTGTTTGGTTGTGGCTATTGTGGTTTGGGGTAGCTTGGTTTTTTCTTTTGCACAAATCAGAAACAGGGAAATGCACCTTGTCCTTAAAGACTTCCTCTGGTGGTTCTGATCCACTTGGCCTTGGATCAAAATTGTGGATATTGTGCATATTGCTTTCCTACACTTTATATCAGTTATTATGTCTTCCCATGTTTTCCCACAGCTGTCACATACATTCTTTCTCACAGCACAATAATATTTCCTAAAATTCACATGCCACAACGTGTAGAGTCATGCCCCAATCAATGGGCATCTTTGGCTTCCAGCTCTTTGACAGAACAGAAAGTCCTGTTATAAATACCCAGTTGAGTGTAGGATCTTTCTTTTTTCTGTTATTGACTATTGTGGGGCATGTGCCTAGCAGTGGGATCTCTGGATCCAAGGATATGAACAATTTAGTGACTTTCTTCAAAGAATTCCAAATTGCTTTCCAGAATGACTGGAATGGCTCCTGTTTCTAAATGAAGAGGCAGAAAGCATACCAGTGATCTGACATTCCACCTCTAATTATAGAAGCTACACCACTAATTCTGAGTTTCCTTGGCTTAGGTCCAAGCTGAAGGGGTCTTGTGGTTGTCTGTATTTCAATTTTTGTTTTTCTCTGTCCTCCTGAGGTTTTTTGCATCATGAAGTGATGCCCCCAGCACTAATCCAGCATTGAATAGGGAAGAGGGTACAGGTTGTTCAATGAACAACTCTCTCCCACTCCCAAAGTGACTCCTCAGAAAAGCAATTGACTTTCTGGAGCACTCTAGGGAATATCTGACCCACTAGGTGGTGAAGTAGATAGAGTGCCTGATCTAGAGTCAGAAAGATCTGAGTTCAAATCTAGCCTCAAAATTCCTTTCTTAGGTGTGTGACCCTGGACAAGTCACTTTAGCCTGTTTGCCTCAGTTTTCTCATCTGTAAAATTAGCTGGAGAAGGAAATGGCAAACCCCTCCAGTGTCTCTGCCAAGAAAACCTCAAATGGGGTCACAAAGAGTTGTCTACAACTTAAAAATGATTGAAAAACAACATGGAGAATATTTAAGTTTTGGGGGCACACTGGAACTCTCCCCTACTCTAATCCTTCCCACCCAAGCCTTCAGAAATCACACAACTGAGCCACCACCATTTCAGGTCAATTTTCAAAAAGGAGAGCAAACCATTTTGATCCAAGGCCAAGTGGATCAGCACCACCAAAGGAAGCCTTTAAGGACAAAGTGTATTTCCCTATTTCTGATTTATGCAAAAGAAAAAACCAAACCAAAACAAAACCTCTTCTTCACGCCCCAGTGTGCCTTACAGCTGTCCAGAGGAGCTGGTGGCTACCTGGCTTTCTGGCTCATTTCTCAGGATCTTGGGCAGAAAGCAAACATTTGAGCAAAGGTGAGCACTCCACCCAGTACTTTATTTTCCTAAATCACTCCCTTGGCTAATATTTCAGGGATGGACACGTGACACATCTGGTTCCAACCAAATATTTTCAGTCCTGCAGGTCCCAAGGTAAATATTTGCCAGTTCAATTGCAGGAACATTGGTAGCTCCAAACAATGTGTCACTTACCAGCTTTCAATCAGGGCTGGCTGCAGGAAGAGGACACATCTGCTGTGGGTCCCCCCTGCATGGGGTAAAGACCCCAAAGGGGGCTACTCCTTCTCCTTTCCAAATCACAATTGAGGAATCATTCAGGGGACTAAAGCAAATCTGAGAAGAGTCAAATCACCAACATTTATTGAGTAAGGACCATGTGCCAGGCTCTGTGCTATTCTGAGCATATGAGGAAAGGCAAAAACATCTCCAAGGAGCTCACAGTCTAAAGGGGGAGATGAACGTTCACTCCCATTCCTTGACTTCCTGAATCAAGGAGGAAGCAACGACTGGAAAGCAGGCCCTGGGGAGAGTTCTGGGGATTTGGATGGGCCAAAGACAGTCAAAACAGGTCATGCGATCCCTGGCCACATTAATATCATCCTGGGCTAGGGAGGTAACAGTCTCAATTTTCTGCTCCAGTGAGACCGTATTTTCATCATTGGGTTGTAGTTCTAAACTCCACCTTCTCAGAAGGACATTGATAGACGGGGGGCATCTAGTCCAGAATTACCAGGACAGTGAAAGGCCTCAAGTTCTTGCCAATTCAGGATTGGTTTGAGGGTCCAGGGAGGTAGGGATGTTTAGTGTGAAGGAGAGAGGACTTGGCTGGGCATGGCGGAATGTTGTCTTCAAGTATTACAAGAGCTGTCACAGGAAAGTGGATCCCACTTATTAGGATTGAACCCAGAGGGCAGAGCTAGGAGCATGGGGTAGAGGTTGCAAAGGGACTGATGTCAGGAAAGAATTGGATTCTAATGTGGAAGGTAGTGAGCTCCCCATCACTGGAGGTTTTCAAAGCAAAGGCTGGATAACCATATGTTCTGTATGTTGTAAAACAGATTCATGGCCAGGTACAAGCTGGATCTGACGCCTCTTAGCTTCTGAGAATCTCAAATAGATAATAATTATAGTCAGAGGAGTGCCAGTAAATGTTTAACAATCAGCTCAGGGGGTGTGGGGAAGGGGTGGTGTGGAATGTACAAGGACTCACTTTACATTTAATCTGAATTATCAACACTTTCTCCATCACTTAAATCTGCACAATCAACAAAACAATAAACCAAGCCCCAATGGAGTGTTTGCCGAGTTCTGAGATGTAAATGCTCAGTCAGAAAATTTAACAATTAGCTGTGCTCAAGTGGCTTCAGCATGTCCCTGATTACTTTAACTGTAAGGTTTAAACAGGGCTTTATACAAGTTCTCCCATTTGAATCTCACAACAACCTGTGAGGGAGGTGCTATTATTATCCTTATTTTACAGATAGAGAGACTGAGGCAGAGAAAGGGTGCGTGATTTTCCAGGGTCATAGAACCAGTGTCTGAAACAGGATTTGAACTCAGATCTAGACACTAGAATACCCATCCACTCCATACAAACAGGCTCCCCCTCATCACCCTGGGGGTGGGGGGAGGGAGTGTGGAGATCAGCGCAAAGAGGATATTTCAGACCAATGAACTGTGTGTGAAAACCGGCGCACCCCACCATTTCCAGAAGTGATTTATTCACAAGACGTGTTACTTTTCCATGGCGCTCTGACCGTCCGTTCCCCTGTATTTGCTGAAAGATGAGTCGGTTTGTGGTCACTTGGAGGTGTGGAGGGGGAGGCAGGAGGGGCCAGAAAAAAATGTTTTATGAAAATACTGCTTCATTTTAGGCCGGAAAGGAAGTGTGGGAGGAGAAGGGGAGGGAGTTGGGGTACACAAAGGCCTCAGGGGAATGATTTGTGGCACCACAGACTTAGAGATTTTGCAACTTGAAGGAACCTGGAAGATCATTTAGCCCTGGGACTCCTTCATTTTACGGATGAAGACATTAAGGCTCAGAGACATTTACTGATGACCAAGAACACAAAAGTACCAAGTGATGGAGGTAGCATTGAAACCCAGGTCGTCTGACCTCAAATTCAGTTCCCTTTTCCTTACAGCAGGCTGCCCCTGATGGGAAAATGCCCTCTTCCCGCAGTCCCCAAGCTCTACTTTTCCAGATGTTTCCCTCATTAACTAGCCTTGATGCCTGTAATTCTACTGTTTATTT
>NW_027185854.1:84148-205440 GCF_028583685.1 Petaurus breviceps papuanus
CTTCCTTCTTCTCCCCAAGGTATAGTCACTGCTCTTGCTGTCTGATCACAAAACCATCTCATCTTCTTCTCTAAGCTCAGGTCCCTTCCCAGAGCTACCAGCATAAGAGGAATAAGGGCTCATGCTTTTTATTTGTCGCTTGGTCTTTGGAATTTTAGGATCCCGGAGTTTCTTGGGCACCCACTTCTTTTTAAGTGTCTCTGCCTGTGATAAATCTTCCTCTGGGTCTTCATCCTCTGGGGGAAGTGGGGGAAGGCTATTTAGCAGCTCCTGGCTTCCTGCTAAGCCCAGGATGCCTGAGGCCACCATCCCCTTCCCCTTCTGGCCAGAGGATGATCCAGCTGCCCTTGCCTCTGGCCTGGGGCCCTCAGTGCTGGCCGGAGTCCCAGGAGCTGCAGTCCCAGCTCTGTGTAGCTCCTGCTCCCACACTCGCTCCTCCTGGATTAGGGCTCTCACAATGGAAACTGATGCCAACACGGCTGGCATTTCTCCTACTCTCATCTGCCTGTTGGAGGAACCATGAAGGAGAATGTGGCTGAATTATTTGTTTCTCCCTGTGAACTTGCTCCAAGTATCTTTTCTCCATTTAAAAAAATCTCCACAGGAAACCTTCCAATTTAATTTGTGTCTTTGACAGAACTTTCCTGTATGTAAATTCCATGAGTGATCATGGGGGGAAAAAAAGACAGGGGTGGCTAGGTGTCACAGTGAATAGAGCACCAGCCCTGGAGTTAGGAAGACCTGAGTTCAAATCCGGCCTCAGACACTTAACACAAAAAACTAGCCATGTGACCTTGGGCAAGTCACTTAACCCCAATTGCCCCTCCAAAAAGCAAAAAAAAAAAAAAAGGCAGAGGGGACTTTCCCAGGGTCACAGAGCTAGGAAGTGTCTGACAGTAGATTTGAACCCAGGTCTTTGTGACTTGGGGATAGCTAGGTGGCACCATAGTCGATGGAGTATCAGGACTGGAGTCAGGAAGACTCCTCTTCCTGAGTTCAAATCTAGCCTCAGACAGTTACTAGCTGTGTGACCCTAAGCAAGTCACTTAATCCTGGTTGCCTCCGTTTCCTCATCTGTTAAATGGACTAGAGAAGGAAAAGGCAAGCCACTCCAGTATCTTTGCCAAGAAAACCCCAAATGGGGTCACAGAGAGTCATGATCGAAATGACTGAACAACAAACTTCCTGCCACCAGAAGCTATTGTCTCCTGTGTGATTTAACCATGCCCTTTCTCTCTCTTCCTTTTATATAGGCTATTTCTTTCTATCTTTGGCTTTCTTAGGGTATTTTCTTAGCAAGATCTCTAATTCAAAGGGTCTCACCCATTCATTTATCCTATTTAAAAAAATAATTGATACTTTTTGGGTTTTGGGGATCACCTTTATTTTTTAATATACGCCACCTAGGACTGCTCCATGGCCAGTCATCTTTCTTGTTATGAGAAAGAGGGGGAAAACCGCTTTAGCCAAACTGCATAACACATCCATCATGCTGGACAGTCCACGGAACCCCAAGCCCTGCAATGAAGGTAAGGGGGTATACTTCCCCAGCTCTTTTCTGGGAGTCCATTCTTCCTAGATAACATGCTGGATCCTCTCTCGTTCAGATGGGGTGGCGCCAGTCCTCTTCCTGCCCCTGTTCCTCAGGGTTAGCCCCAGGAGTGGCTTCTCTGTGAAGACAGGTGAGGAACAGGTTTGTTTAGGCCTGCACATGTTAGGTCCGGATCACAAAGCTAGCCCTCACAGAAGGCAGCCAGAGACAGTGAAAAAAAGTCTGAGGAGTGGGTTTCAATGCCCAGCTGTCACTCATGGCCTGTAGGACCTTAGCCAAGTCACTCACAGCCCCTCGGCATACATCACATTCCTCAGCTAGAAAGTGACTAGATTACCTCAAGATCCAGTCTGATCTCTAAATGTGTGATCTTTGACAGAGAGGGTAACAGGGGAGTCAGGATGCCACAGAAGTCATTCTAGAAGCACCCGGAGACAGAGAGGGAAGCAGCTCTCCTTACACTCTTTCTGAAATTTGCTTTCATTTAAAGATGATTCTTCACGTAAAACAGGGCAAGTGGGTGAGATCCCTAGTATAAAACAGCCAAGAGGAGCCGAAAGAACTGGGGAGTGGATGAGACCAAATGCCTTCGTTTAATCTCATGACCTGTGTAGCAGCTCCCCCTCTCCCTTCCCCTCTTCCTCTCCCCCTCCTTCTCTCTGTGTCTCTGTCTCCCTCCCTCCCTCTTTCTCTCTCTTTCCTCCTCTTCCTCCTCCTCTCCCTTTCCCTCTCTCTCTGTCTCTATTTTTCTTTCTCTCTCTTTCTCCTTCCCTCCCATTCTCTCTCTGTCTCTGACTCTCTCTGGCTTTCTATCTCTGTTTCTGTCTTTGTCTGCCTCTCTATCCACCCCTCTCCATTCCATTTGGAGAGTGCAAATGTTTTCTGAGATTCTGTCCCCAAAGTTGCACCTGGATTCAGTGGGGGTTCTAGAGTAGCAGGCAGATGTGAGTGTCTTCTTGCCTTTGGCTATTTTGCTGTTCATCTTTTTATTATTTTCTTTGAAAGCGCATGCATGCATGTGTGCGTGTGTGCATGTGTGTGTGTGAGAAAAAGAGTGACAGAAACAGAGACGGAGAGGAGAGAGGCAGAGAGATGTCTTTAAATGTCTTTGGCTTAAAGTGAGCTAGAACAGGCGTCTATATGAGACATTCCTGTGACTTTGGGCATTCACAGCATTTTGGAGCTCAAAGAGATAACCAAAAGAAAAAGCTTCACATTCCTGGGACAGTCATGTTAGTCAATGGTGGACCACACCGGTAAGAATCTATATGTATGGGTATTACAGGGACTTCATTACAGAAATGCCCCCACTTGAGTTAACGGGGCATGGATTGGTGTGGTTGGTACCATTGGCTTTTTAAGGCCACTCAAAGACAGCATGGTATAATGGGCAATGAAGATGGTACCAGCTTCAAGAAGGGCTGCATTTATTTTATTTATTTATTTTTTTTACTTTATTAATTTTTTCCTTTTAGTTTACAGGATTCAATTCCACAATTCCTTGAATTTCTCATTTTGTCCCCCTCCCTCCCCTCCCCCCCACCCCATGGCAGCTTATAGTCAAGTATAGGATCTGTAAATACTTTCACATTATACATTGGGCAGGTTATAAGGACGGATTGTACCAGATGGAATAAAAATGGTAAAGAGGACATAGAACCGAATAAAAGAACGAAAAAGATCAGGTATTTTGCTTTCACCTGGATATAAACTTAGTTCTTTCTAGTTCTTTCTCTGGATGCACATTTTTCTCTCCATCATGAGTCTTTTGGGATTGACTTATATCACTGCATTGCTGAGAGGAGTCCAGTCTATCAAAGTTGGTCATCACACATACGTTGTGTCTGTAATTGTGTACAAATTTCTCCTGGTTCTACTCTTCTCACTCAGCATCAGTTCTTTTAAGTCTCTCCAGGTAAATATGAAGACTGCCTGCTCCTCGTTTCTTATAGCACAATAGTATTCCATAACATGCATATACCACAACTTGTTCAGCCATTCCCCAATTGATGGGTACCCCCTTAATTTCCAATTCTTTGCCACCACAAAAAGAGCTGCTATAAACATTTTTGTACATATGGGTCTTTCTCCCATTTCTATGATCTCTTTGGGATATAACCCTAGGAGTGGTATTGCTGGATCAAAGGGTATGAAAGTATTTATAGCCCTTTGGGCATAATTCCAGATTGTTCTCCAGAAAGGCTGGATCAGTTCACAACTCCACCAACAATTCATTAGTGTTCCAGTTTGCCCACATCCTCTCAAGGGCTGCATTTAGATCCTGCCTAAGACCCTCACTGACTGTGGGGCTGTGGGAAAGTCACTTTACATACCCGGGCCAGGAGTTTCTCATCTGTAAAACGAGGGGTTTGGATGTCATAAGATTCCTTCCAGTTCCAAATGTAGGACTTGGTGAAATGAATGGAGTCGTTCTACACAGCAGAATTACAGCATCCTGGCGTTTGGAAGGTGCCTCATCACCCTTCTAATGGAGCTCATCGTTGAGTAAGGACCTTCTCTTCAATATGTGTGTGTGTACATATGTATATTCATTTCCAACATTCACTTTTAAATTTTGAGTTCCAAATTTCCTCCTTTCCTCCAGCATCTCTCGTCTCTAGTCTCTCTTGATGTTTCCTTAGATCCTGTACTCAATTCCCCAGTCAGTCCTTACTTCCCGTCCGTCTCAGAAGTGAACATCCTGTCAGCTATGTGAATCTGCAGTACCCCTTATCCATGGGGTTCTACTGTCTCTGGGAAAATTCTCCATCTGCAGGTTCCTTGGAGCTTTCCAGCGCTTGTCAAGCAGGAGATCCCAGGCGAAAGAAAAAGACTGTTTCTTTATGGAGAAAATGATCCAGAGAGTTATGTACAATGGCCTGAAAAGAAATATCTCATTTATCACTGGGACAAGAGTATAGTGTCAATGATTCCCATATGGATGAATGGATTGAAATATTTACATGTTGGTCATTCTGTGGTTTGTGGTTTGTGCACAGCTGTTTGAGGGAACAACCTCTTAGAAGTGAAATCAAGAAGGTTGACATATGATATTGCATTAGAAAAATGGTGAGGGACTGGGGGAGAGACAGGGTGATTCAGAGGGAAAAACTTTAGTTTTGGAATCATAGGACCTAGGTTCAAATCCTGATTGCCACCTACTACCTGTGTGACCTTGGGCAAATCACTTACCTTCTGTGGGCCTTAGTTCCTTCATCTGTAATGTGAGGGGGTTGAACTAGATGGCTTCCCAGGACCTTTCCAGCTTGAAATCTTTGACCTCAAAGGTCCCTCCCAGCTAGATCCAGGCCCCTGTGATCCTATGTTGGTGATTAAAGAGCTCTCTTCTCCCATAAAGGGTAGCATTGCTCTCCTCTCTGCCAATCCCACAATAATCAATGAGCACTTGCTAAGTACTTTCTGTGTACCAGGCTCTGGGCTATGTGCTGAGAACACAAATACTAGTGGAAAGAAAAAAAGAGAATCCTTGCCCTCAAAGAGCTTATATTCTAATAGAAGAAGACAACCCAAAAAAGGAAGCTGAAAAGAGAGGAGGAGGGAGGTAACTGGGCAGGAATATGGTGGAGAAAGAAGTCTGGAGAGCTGGGAGTGAAACCCAGAGAGAAATAAAGGAGTGGGCATGGCCGGCCTGGGTTCTTTCCTTAAAATGGAGATTCTGAGAGAATCTGAGCAGTCAGTGAGGAGAAGGCTGCTGAATGATGGTGAACAGAGGGAGGAGGGCCCAGAGAGGAAGGAAGAGCACAGGACGGATGGAAAATGAAGGAATAGAGTGGGAGTTTGGTGGCCTGCTTGGACGGATTGTCAACTGTCCCCTGGTAGTAGCAATATTATAAAAATATCCCTTCAAATGCCAAGCCTTTATTCATTCTCTTGGCATCTCAGAAATGAGGAAGTCCCTCTAAAAACATCACTGTGAGGTGACTTGGGCCAGAAGAGAGCTTGGCCCATCGGAGCTGTGCCTTACTGGCCCCAGGTTCAAAGGGCAAGGGTGACAGCACCCCCCCTCCCCAAATCTACCTGTACCTGCAAAGGCCTCTCCTTAGAGGCCACAGGTTGGGTAAATGGATGAAAGTATTGAATCTGGGCACCGAAAGCTCAGTGATTCAAGCACTTGTCCCAGACTTCGTTTTTCTTTGGTTTAGTAGGAATGATTGTTCGTTTGTTTGTTTGTTTTGGAGGGGGGAAAGCAGGGCAATTGGGGGTTAAGTGACTTGACCAAGGTCACACAGCTAGTAAGTCTGAGGCTGAATTTGAACTCAGGTTCTCCTGACTCCAGGGTCAGTGCTCTATTCACTGCACCACCTAGCTGCCCCTTAGGATGATCATTCTCTTTTTTTTTTTTGGAGGGGGGAAGGTAGGGCAATTGGGGTTAAGTCATTTGTCCAAGGTCACATGGTTAGTTTTTTGTGTTTAAGTGTCTGAGGCCAGATTTGAACTCAGGTCCTCCTGACTCCAGGGCCAGTGCTCTATTCATTGAGCCACCTAGCCACCCCTGGATGATCATTCACCTTGGGGGAAGGGCCTTATGAGGAAAGTGCATTGTGAAATGCTATATAAATATGACCCATTCTCATTTTAGACCTCCCCTAGCTGGATCTTTTCTTCAGGAGGAGAAGTAGCTACCTATCCCCAAATGTGGCCTGTGATCCCACCATTATAGCTCCTTCTTAAAGATTTTCTGGTAAATTCTAGAGTAAATCCTCTTTGAAAATACAAATAATTGGGATTCAGTAGGGTGTATGTGGGATTTGGTTGCTAATCAATCAGCTGAGTGTGACCTGACCAAATACTTAGGGCTGCTGGTGATGTGTGTGTGTGTGTGTGTGTGTGTGTGTGTGTACATATGGAAGTAGGGGAGAATCAGGAGGGAAGAAGGATCCTAAAGAGAATGGGGGGTACTGTGGGCTGGGAAGGGGAGGACCACTTTTTGCCTGGGCCCGTCCTTATCCATGCTGTGCCACTGCCGTGTTCTCTTGATTTCACCTCCAACACACATGCCGTGGGATGCCAACCCCTCCCTAGCCTAGGGCTTCATTGTCACTGCCCCAAGGACCACAGACTACGGCTTTGTGTGGATGGTGTTTCTAGAATCTGTGGAAATCGAGTCACTGAAGTCCTAAGGGAACCCCACCTCTTTCCTCAGTAGGGCCCAGGGTGAGGCAGGAGCAGCCTCGAGAGAAGGCACAGCCCTGCCCCATGAGCCACATGGGGTGGACCAGTCATCTGTAATTCCAGCTCGGCTCTTACAGAAGGAGAGCGGACTCAGGGCTGGGTGCTTTCTGGGGCTTTAGAAGAATTCAGTATAACTTAAGAAAACCTATCTTAAGTATCTTGTCTATTCAAGGAACATAATACAATTGTTACTAATAGAAAGTCAGTCAGTCAATAAGCATTTATTAAGGACCTACTATGTGCCAGGAACTGTGCTTGGGATGCAAAGAAAGACCCTGCCCTCGAGGAAACCAGTCAGATGAGGGGGACAACATGCAAGCAGCTACGGACAAATACAGATAGATGGAATGACAGATACTAAGATATATTTGTATATATTTATACACACACACACACACATACACACACACACACACACATACAAAGTAATTTGGACTTCATCTCAGAAAGAAGACATTAGCCTTGAGGGGGACCAGCAAAGGCCTCCTACAGAAGGAGGGACTTGAGGTGAACTTTGAACAAAGCCACTGGAAGGCATTGTAGTATAATGGAAGCAGCCTTGGACCTGATGTCAGTAGGAATGTGGATTCAAATCCCAGTTCTATGTGACCATGGGCTGGTAACTTAACCTCTGAAAGCCTCAGTTTCCTGGTCTGTAAAATGGAAATAATAGAATCATATCTGGGGCACTTGTGTCACAGGGCTGTTAGGAGGTTAAAAGAGATGAAAGAGGAAAAGTGATTTGCAAACTTTGAAGACTGACATAAATGTCAAAGGCCCAGCCCATCGCTGGCTCATCTCCTACCTTGTAGCTGGGCTCAGCATCTACTGGCCCATGGACCTTCTGTGACCCTTTTCTCTCTAACTTCCACCCACACCCGCATCAGTCCTGGGGGCCTGGTTCCAAGGAGACCCAGGTGTCATTTCAATACCACCAGCTCTTCAGAAAGCCTAGACGCCCATCGAAAACTGAAAGCTCAGATTCCGACTCATCTCTGGAGAAGTCTCTGCTCCTTCCTGAGCATGTGTCTCCGGGGCCCCAGCCTCTTTGGTTTCTGTGGTTTTCATGCTTCTTGGCAGTTTTCGGGTTTCCAGATGGTGAGTTTTTTTGGTGGGGAGGAGGGCACCTTCATGGGTAGAGAAGGCCTGCTGAAGCCCAGAGGAACCTGTATGCCCAAGCTGGTGAAGCGGTTGAACTGTGAGTCAGAGGACATGGGGTGGATCACTGAACAAATCAATCATTCAGTCACCAAAAGATATAAGGAAGTAAAAAAACAATTGACCCCTGACCTCAGAGAGCTTATATTCTAGCTGAGGAGATGAGAGCAAATACCTACGGGGTGATGGAAAATGCTAGATTTGGAATTTTATCAATCATCAAACAGAAAGAATTGATTAAGTATCTCTCTCTCTCTCTCTCTCTCTCTCTCCCTCCCTCCCTCCCTTCCCCTATCTATTGATTCATCCAATAATTTATTTAGGCATTTATATTATATCATATAATATATAATATTTCTATGTATAATATGTAAATTTATATACTATATATACTATAAATTCATATGTGATATATAATTTATATATAATATTTATATTATAATTTAGGCATTTATCTGTTCATCTTTTGTTTATGAATTTATTTACCCATCTCTTTACTGATTTATCTATTTATTTATTTAAATATCTATATTTATTTACTTGCCCATTAATGTTTAATTTTTTATTTACTCACTTATTCACCTCTTTTTTTTTTTTTGGAGTGGGGAAGACCAAGCAATTGCGGCTAAGTGACTTGCCCAAGGTCACTTATAGCTTGTGTGTCAAGTGTCTGAAGTCGAATCTGAACTCAGGTCCTCCTGATTCCATGACCGGTACTATCTAGGGCACTGCACCACCTAGCCGCCCAGTTCACCTATCTCTTTATCCATCTATCTTTCCATTCATTGATTCCTTCAATCATTAATTCATTCATCTATTTATCTATTCATTCATCTTTTTGTTGATTGATTTATTTACTCATCTATTTATTCATTCATTTATTTTCTACTATTCATTTAATCATCTATTCCCTTATCTCTGTATCTTTCCTGCTTTCTGTTAATCAGTTTATCTATCTATCTTCCTAGAGATGTGCTCATTACTGAGTATTAGCTGGCTATACACAGGCAAAGAATGAAACAATCTCTACACTCAAGGAGACTCATACTGGGGGAGAGAAAGTGAATACACATATAATTATATGGAGAGTAAATGTAAATAAATCTGGTCATTAAATCCAAGATAATTGGGGGGCATTTGGGAGGAATCAGGGAGTCTCCTGTAGAAGGTAGTGCATGAGCTGGGAGCACAGACCCAGAAGAAACCCTTGAGGCCATCAGCTTCAGCTTCCTCATTTACAGATGAGGAAACTGAGGTTCATAAAGGTTAAGCGGCTTGCCTAAGGCCACACAGCTCATAAGTGTCTGAGGCAGAATTTGAACCTAGGTTTTCATGACTCTAACATTCTACCCTCCTCCCTACCCACCTGCCTTGTTTCTTTGCAGCCTGCATGACCTTGGCGATATCACCTCTTTGGGTCTCACTGTCCAGGGCCTGGTACACAGCAGGTGCTTAATAAATGCTCATTGACTGGATCATCTTCCCCTCTTCACTAAGCATAAAGATCACCCAGAGCTCTGTCCAGGACCTCTCCCCGGTGAGCTCATTAGCTCCCAAGGCTTCGGTCATCATCATTCCTCTTCAGACATCTCCCGTGTCCATATGTCTAGTTCTAGTCTCTGTTTCAAGCTCCAGCATCATATCATTGATCGCCTACTGGACACGTTCATCTGGATACCCCATCAATATCTCAAACTCAACATATCCAAGACAGAGTTCACTGTAGTTTAGTCATTTCAGTCATGTCCGACTCTTTCCTGACCCCATTTGGGGTTTTCTTGGCAGAGATACTAGAGTGGTTTGCCATTTCTTTCTCTATTTTACAGATGAGGAAACTGAGGTAAACAGGGTTAAGTGACTTACCCAGGGTCACAAAGCTAGTAAGTGTCTGAGGCCAAATTTGAACTCAAGAAAATTAAGTCTTGCTGACTCCAGTCCTGGTATTCTGTGCATTACGGTACCACCTACCTGAGGGTGGGGAGCCTGTAGCCTCAAGGTCACCTGTAGGTCCTTGGGTGTGGCTTTTTGATGACTGAGGCCAATCCTTTTATTAAGGGGATTTGTTTTGTGAAGTCTGGATTGAAAGGGCTGCACTGGGGGTCCTCAAGGCCGCAGGTTCCCCACCCCTGTGACCTATCTCATCCATTTCTTCCAGTCATGCAGGTTTGCAGCCTTGGGGGTCATCTTTGACTCTTATCTCTCCCTCATCCTTCATATTCAATCAGCATTATAGAGTCTACATCAATCAATCCATCAACAAAAAGCACTTATTAAGTGCCTACTGTAGGTCAGGCTCTGGAGACAGGAATACAAAGAAAGGAGCAATCCCTACGCTCTTTGGTGGTCTGGCCCAGATCCGTGGCAGTTTTTGTTGGTTTCTTTTGCTTACCTGAAGCCCTTGGAATCCAGCTGATGTCACAGAGCCTTAGAGTGGTTCATGGGGTGGTGGTCAGGTTAGAGGGGAGGAAAGATAAGTAAAATTATCTTCCTGGAAACAACTGTTTCACTCACAGTTGGCAACTGATTCATGAGTCATGGGCAACCTTTTATGGCGGCCAGATGTTGGGCACAGTGGAGGCCTCTTCCTGAGGAAGAAATGGCATGTAGATGGGGGGTGACTAACCATGCCATGGCCGTAGGACTTCCTAATCAGAATTGCCCACAAACCAGGATTTCCACACCTAGTGAGGAGGGCCCAACGCTGCCAAGTGTCAACAGAGACAAATCTATCTCAAACATGAGAGATTTTTAATCAAAATAGAGGTTATAGGCCCCGCTGTGCTAGAGCTGGGTCAAAGGGCATGCACTAATTAGTAAATGTCTGTGTATTATCCCAAATTGGTTCCAGAATGGTGGTACCCATTCACAGGTCTACCAATAATGCGTCAATGTACCCATTTCCCCCCAACCCAGCCCCTTCAGTATTTTTTTATTTCCTTTTTAGTCATCTTTGCCAATCTGATGCCCGTGATTGTTTTAATATGCATTTCTCTAGCTAGCAATGTCTACTTTCTACAATACATCAAGCTATTACTCACCAGTCAAGACTGTACCTGGCTGGCCTCAGCCCTGTCTCAAAAGCCCCAGTGCTGCCCTCCCAGGTCTTTGGGGCCAAGAATCTGGGAAGCTACAGCTTGAGGGGGCCTGGGCACATCGGGATTAAAGCTGCTGCTGCTGCAGGCCAGGCTCTCCCTCTGTGTGAAGGCCTGGGTGGAGCCGTCCCCACCTCTTGTTGGGTGGGATGGGATCTTGGCCCTTTGGAGTCTGCTGCTTCTCCCTCAGTGCCTCTGGAGGGCGGGGGGAGGGGGTCTCGTGTTCACCATTCAAGGCCAACGATTTATTGAGAAGCTACTGCATTATGTCCTTGCCTCCAGCAGCTCTGGGCTGCCTTGTTAGACTATAACAGAGATTCTTTCTGTGTGTTGGACTAGATGGAGGCTAAGGTCCCCTTCAACTTTCAAATTCTGTTGATCTGTAATTTTGCACTCAAATAAGTATCATCATCATCACTATCATCATTATTATTTAAAGGCAATTGGGGTTAAGTGACTTGCCCGGGGTCATACAGTTAGTACCTGTCTGAGGCAGGATTTGAACTCAGGTCCTCCTGACTCCAGGACCACATAGCTGTTATTTTTAAGGAGAAGGTAGAATTTGGATAGGGGGAGAAGAGTCCTGGAACTGGAGACCAAGGACTTGGTCAGGAGCTCCAGTTTGGCCTGTATGACCCCAGGATCATCATTTAATCCCTCTGAGCCTCAGTTTCCTCATCTGCAAAATGGGGATACTAACCCTTGCTCTGCTTATCTCACAGCAGGGCTGTTGTGAGGCTCTGCCAGGTAACATATGCAGAGCCCTAGGGAATTGTAAAGTGCTAGTTTTTATAGGTCAGTAACTTTGGGGCCACCTTCCCTGGGCCTCCTCCTGGAACCACCCTCCACAGGGCCCAGGTTATGGCAAAGTCCATACTGTCCACACCCTCCCCAGGTCCCACCTGCCACAGCTGCGAGGCTGCTGGGGATGTGGGATTCTGGGTATTGCTCCAAGCCCGAGCAGGCAAATTTCCTCTACTTTGGAGTGACAGGATCCCAGTGTTTCAGAGAGAGAAGAGGCTTGGAAGCAGTCAGCTAAGCTACCTAGGTGCCACAATGGATAGAGAGCTGGGCCTGGAGGCAGGAAGACCCGAGTTCAAATTCAACCTTAACTACTTCTTAGCTGTTTGGTCTTGGGTAAGTTACTTAACCTTTGTTTGCCTCAGTTTCCTTAACTGTAAAATGTGAATAATCACAGCACCTCCCTCCCAAGGTTGTTGTGAAGACCAAATGAGATGATATTTGTCAAGTACGTAGCACAGTGTCTACCATATGCTGTTCCTACTCAGTCATTTTCCAGTTGCGCCTTACTCTTCATGACTTCGTTTGGGGTTTTCTTGGCAAAGATGCTGGGGGGTTTTGCCATTTCTTTCTCCAGCTCATTTGACAGATGAGGGAACTGAGGCAAACAGGAGTAAGTGACTTGCCCAGGGTCACACAGCTACAAAGTGTCTGAGGCTGGATTTGAACTCAGGAAGAGGGGTCTTCCTGATGCCCAGCCTGGCACTTTATCCATTACACCACCTGGTTAGCCTGCCTGGCACATAGTAGACACTTTAATGCTTGTTCCATTCCTTAAAATAAAAAGTCCTTAGACGAGCCACATTTTTCAAAGCCTTTATTAGCTGAAACCATCAGTTAGCACCTTAACAGCCATTGGTTCATTGATAACCAGGAACAATCGAACAGGAGAGGCTTGCTGGTTGAGGAATGGGGGAAAGGAAGGAGGGAGAGAGAAAGGGCCAGACTTCACTGACTTCACCATTTTGTCAAGGGCCAGCCTTAGTCCTACCACTTAAAATCATTTCATGAGCTGCTTTGGTTCTGTGAGGGAGGGTGCCCTACCCTACTCCCATCAAAGCTTAAACTAGGTCTTTCTCTGTTCAGTCTCTGCTCTTTTCTAGGTGACAGCTCGCTAAATGGATGAGGGAATTCCTGCCAAGAAATAGGCTTCACAGGGTGCCCTTCAAAGTAGGACACTTTGATAGGAAAACTTGAAAGCCTTAACACAAAGGACCAACTGCAAGGGGGCAGGGAGGGCAATTAGGCAGGCTTGTAGGGGAAGACTTTGGGGCAGGAGCTTTTTCTACAGCCACCATGACAGCTGACCTCATAAACCAGTCTTAATCCAGAAGAGCCCCTCTTGTAGGGCGACACCACAGACAAAGTCCAGAAGTAGACTAGGACTGACAACTCGGCTCTGCCGCTTATCTGTGTGACTTGAGCTGAGTTCTTTCATCTCTCAGCCCTCAGTTTCCTCATTTGTAAAATGAAGGAGGTTGACAAGGAAGTTGAAGACAAAGGAAAAATCCCCTCTTTACCAAAAATAGTTGTAGCAGCTCTGTGGTAGCACAAAACTGGGAACAAAGCGTGGGCCCATCAGTCAGAGGATAAAGGAACCAATTGTGGTATGGGAATGCAACAGAGTATTTTTTGTTTTCTTTTTGGAGAGAGGAAGGTAGGGCAACTGGGGTTAAGTGACTTGCCCAACATCACACGGCTAGCCTTTGTGTTAAGTGTCTGAGGCCGGACCTGAACCCAGGTCCTCCTGACTCTAGGGTCAGTTCTCCAACTCACTGTGCCACCTAGCCACCCAGAATGCAACAGAATATTATTGTGCGGTAAGAAATTATGAGCTTGGGGGACTTGGAGAGCCAGATCAACATTTATTAGGCACCATGCTAAGCACTTTACAAGTATTATTCCATTTAATATTCTCTTATTGAGTCTATTGTTCTGATTTTACAGGTGAGGAAACTGAGGCACAGGGAAATTAAGTGACTTTAACCAGGATCATATGTACAATTGAGCATGGGATTTGAATCCGGGTTTTCCAAAGGCCCAGTAATCAATCCATTATACTACATTGTCCCTCACTTGACCTTTGAGGTCTCAGCTACCTTTAAACCTCTGAGTTTGTGATTCTATGGACATTCCCAAATGGGACAAGGTAGACAATGTTTTGAAAGCCTACTTCCTAGGGGCCTGAACATACTTCCACCTTCTCTCTTTTAGGGAAAGTTGCTGAACCGTTGGATTGCCGTAAGGACTGGAGACAAAATAAAGGCAGAGCTTTGTGGGGTGGCCAGCTGGCTGGCTGGCCAAGGCCAGGCTCTGGGCCTGCATCTGGCGCTGGCAAAACCACAGTCCAACTTTGGCAGAGACAGATTAATAGCTTGAGTTCAGGATTTATGGGATAATTGGCAGGTTATCTGAGGCATTTATGGAGTATTACGAAGGAACAGTATCAGCCCAGGGTAGTAAATGTGGAATTCTTCCGACCCAGCCCCACCACTACCTGACTCACCTAGCTAGTGACCTTGGTTTGGAGAAGCTCAGTGGCCCCAGCCTCTTGCTGGAGGCAATTCCTTGGATAATCTCCAACTGAGAGGGTCCCCTCAATGCCGAGGATCCCAGCCTGCTTAGTGGGACGCCCACAGGATGATCAAACTGACTCATGGGAATTATTTTACTCTAGGGGATTGGGGATGGGGCTTAATACCACCTAGTTTTCAAGATGCTCCACAATCTTGCCCCACCCCATCCCCAGAGGTATTTGGCATGATGATTAGACTAGTTCTAATCTAATTAGTTCTAGTAGTCTAGAACTGTTTTCAAATCTTGCTGGGAACAATTTTGAACTGTATGATTCTGGGAAGGCATTTACTTTGTCTGAATCTCAGTTTCCTCATCTGTAAAATGGGCATAAGAAAATACAAAAGTCTTATTTCTTTGTTACCCAGACCTGTGATTTCATCAGTGTAAGGAGATTCAGATCAATCCTTGTTCTGTGATTAGTCTTTATTTATTTTCTTTTTTGGAGGGGGGAAGGTAGGGCAATTGAGGTTAAGCGACTTGCTCAGGGTCACACGGCTAGATTTTTGTATCAAGTGTCTGAGGGCAGATTTGAACTCAAAGTCCTTCTGACTCCAGGGCCGGTGCTCTATTTACTGCGCCACCTAGCTGCCCCTGTGATTAGTCTTAAGACAGTTGGGGGTGGGGTGGAGCCATGGAGTTACAGTAACTTGTCCGATGTCTCCCAGCCATTGTATGTGTGGGCGGCAGGGATTTCCTAAATCTGGGCACAGCTTTCTGGCTACCATGTTGCATTCCATCTCCTGGCTTGTTACAAGATTAAACAGAGAACACTGCAAATTTTAAAGTGTTAAATAAATGTCAGTTGCTAGTACCTTATTTCCTACTGTATCCTAACCAACACACACAAGATATGTCTACTCAGGGTCTTCTACCCTAAACCCAAATACTTGTAAACACTTCCATACCTTGGATCATTTTTGATGATCGCTTGTCTAGAGGACCAGGGTTCAAATCCTATCTCTAGCACTTACTACCTTTGTGACTTTGGGTAGGTAGGTCATTTGCCCTCCCCGAGCCTCAGTTTCCCCAAATGTAAAATAAAAGGGTTGAATTCAACGGCCTCTGAGCTCCCTTCCAGGTCTAAAGCTATGGCCAGAGTTGTGATTCTATGTCTTATTTTAAAGTTTTCCTAGACCACAGAGATTCCTCCATCTTTTCTGACTTCCAGAATTAGTCTAAGCATAGCTTTTAGTCTTTGATCTTTTTCACCTATGTTCCCCAAACCCAAACTCTGGGTCTACTTGGACTGGATTCAGTCTTAGGGTCTTTACAGAAGACCCCCTGTAGGAAATTCAGAATTTGCCTCATTTTACCCCAATTCATACTTTCCCTGTTGTCATTGAGTTGTTTCAGTCATATCTGACTCTTTGTGACTCCATTTGGGGTTTTCTTAGCAAGGATACTGGAGTGGTTTGCCATTTTCTTCTCTAGCTCATTTTTATAGATGAGGAAACTGAGGCAAACAGGGTGAAGTGACTTTCCCAGGGTCACATAGCTAGGAAGTGTCTGAGGTTGGATTTGAACTCTGGGAGAGGAGTCTTCCTGCCTCCAGGCCCAGTGCTCTATGCACCATGGCACCACCTAGCTACCCCATACCTTCCCTAGAACAGAATAATAGAGCTCAGATCTAGGTCTCCCGTTACAAATAATATCTCATAAAAGGACTCCCAGCATTCAAGCTAACACTATCACAATCCAAACAGTTTTCACTGAAACACAAAGACATGAAATGAAAGAACACAAAACCCACCAAAGACCCAGAGGAGTACATAAACTTGCAAGTGCTCCCCCTGCCCTCTCCGATGAGTCCCAGTTTTCCCCAGGGACCTTTATAGTCCTCCAAACGCACAGCACCACCCTGTGGTTCGGCCACTCTCCAAACACACCTGGAGTTGCTGGAGATAACTAGATTAGACAAGCTTTCACCTTCCTGTTAATCTCTTCCTCCCCTCACCCTATCCACCTAGAGACCTCTAGAGTTACCCAGGCTTACAGTGCTACCCTAAAGGCTTGGGATGCTTCTGAAAAGGAATTTTGCTTGTGGGGTTGTAGAGTGGCAACTCCCTTCCCATTATTACTCCTGCAGAGTCCAATGCCCAATGGCCAGGTTGCTCCTCCAAAACATGGCCTCATCCTTCCAGTTTCGGGAAGTCTTTGCATCTTCCACACTTTGCCTGTAGTTTTGTCCTCAGTATTCCACACACCCGGCCCTTCAGTCCCCCATACCTGGAATTCACTTCCTTGATAGTTTCACCATTTAGAATCCTAAGCTTTCCTCAAGGCTCAACTCAGGTGTGACCTTCTCTGAGAAACTTCTAATTCCCCAAAGTTATTAGTCCTTTCTCCCCCTTCAATTTATATGGAATTAATATTTAAAAATATTCCCCAGAGTAGAACATAAACACCTTAAAGTCAGGTTTTTCCTTTCTTCCTTCCTTCCTTCCTTCCTTCCTTCCTTCCTTCCTTCCTTCCTTCCTTCCTTCCTTCCTTCCTTCCTTCCTTCCTTCTTTCCTTCCTTCCTTCTTTCCTTCCTTCCTTCTTTCCTCCTTCCCTCCCTTCCTCCCTCTTTCTCTTCCTTCTCTTTCTTTCTTTCTTTCTTTCTTTCTTTCTTTCTTTCTTTCTTTCTTTCTTTCTTTCTTTCTTTCTTTCTTTCTTTCTTTCTTTCTTTCTTTCCTTCCTTCCTTCCTTTCTTTTTTCTTTCCTTCCTTCTTCTTCTCTCTCTCTCTTTACCTGCATCTAATAATCTATCCCTGTTCCTGAGAGTCCTGTCCCTCTGCCACCTCACAGCAGGGGCCCTCCCTATTTCCTCCAGAGGAGCTGCTTGGTGTAGCAGTACCTAACTGCAGCCTAATCATACTCCCCTTCTACTTCACCCCTCCCCCTCCCAGTGACTTTGCTCCAAGTACCAGAATTCCTGCAAGCAATAGAATTGGATTTCCAGACCGGGAAGAGAGGAGAATACTATGCCGAGTAAATTACTTTTAATCATATTATTCTGTTCTCTGAGAGGCAGCCTGGCCTATGGCTAGAGAACCAGTGGTGAAGCCAGGAAAACCTGAGTTTGGATCCTAGCTGTGTGACCATGGGCAAAGTCATTTAACTTTTCAGTGCCCTCACAGAACTCTCTGACACTCTGTTAAGGATGAGTTGCCTATTCACATTCAACAGTTTCTGTAATCAATAAAATTAGAGGTAAATTAGATTGTGAAACTGATTTCTTCCTTCTACCTGAGGCAAATGCATAGCACACCCCCCCACACACACACACTATTGGCATTGTTTACTCCTTGATATGGCTCCAGAAAATGAATTTGCTTTGCTCAATATTTCCAGTTCACTGGATTTTTCACCAGGACTGCAAGTGCCTACCAGGGCAGATGGGAGAGAAAGCTCATCTTTGAAATAAAAAAAAAAAGTACAGAGGATAGTTCTCGATAATGTCTCCTACTCTGCACAATAGCCCCTCCTTTGTGTTCAGTCAAATGTGGAAAACTCAGTCCATCCCTCCTAGCCATTGTCCTGTATCTCTGTTCCCTTTGGGGCTCAATTCCTTGAGAAGGCAGTCTATAATAGATGCCTCCATTTTTTTCTCCCCTCCCTTCCCCTCCACTTCTTTCCTCTCCTCCCCTCCCCGTTTCCTCTCCTCTCCTCTCCCCCTCTACTCTCTTCACACCCTTACAAATAGACTTCTGATATCATCATTCAACTGAAACCACTCTCTCCAAAGCTGCTGACCACCTCCTAATTCCCTAATCTAATGGCCTTTTCTCAGAGTTCATTCTTCTTGATCTCTCTGAGGCCTCTGACACTTGCTGGTAATCCTCCCCTCTCTGACATTCTCTTCCTTCTAGGTTTTCACCCCACTGATCTCTCCTGGTTCTCCTCCCATCTGATCTCTTCTTCTCTGGCTCATTTGCTGGATCTTCAGAATAGGGGTCCCCTGGGCCCTCTTCACCTCTTCCTCTATACCATTCAGTTGGCCATCTCATCAGCTTCAATGACCATCTTGAGGTATATGATTCTCAGATCTACTTGTCTAGCCCTGTGCTCTTTCCTGACCTCTAGTCTGCCATCTGCCTTTTGGGCATCTCAAACTTGATGCTCCATGTTGCTATTAGTCATTTCAGCCATGCCTGACTCTTCATGACCCCATTTGGGGTTTTCTTGGCAAAGATACTGGAATCATTTGCCATTTCCTCCTCCAACTCATTTTATAGGGAAGGAAACTGAGGCAAACAGGATTGATTGAATCACACAGCTAGTAAGTATGTAAGGTCAGATTTGAACTCAGGAAGAGGAGTCTTCCTGACTTCCATAAACATTAAATTCAGAATGTCCAAAACTCAACTCCAAACATTCCCCTCTTTCTAACTTTCTTATTACTGTTGAGGTTCCCACCATCCTCCTAGCTGCACAGGCTCACAACAAGTCATTCTTGACTCATTCTCTCATATTAATCAACTGTCAAATCCTGTCTATTTACAAACCCCCTTTTCTCCCCTGACACTGCCACCCACCTGGTGCAAGCCCTTATCTCCTGGATACTGCAAGAGCTATTGGTTGGGCTTCCTGCCCCAGATCTCTCCCCACTCCAGGCTACCCTCCACTCATCTGCCAAACTGATCTTCCTCAAGGCCAGATATGACTGTATCACTCCCCACCCCCCCATTCAATCAGCTCCAGTGGCTCTGTGTTAGCACTGCTTGGCTTCCAAAGCCCTTTATAATCTGAACCTTGATACTTTTCCAGTCTTCTTCCACATTGTTCCCCTTCCTGCACTCTGCCGTCCATCACCACTGGTCTCTTTGCCGCTCCTCATACAAGGCATCCAAGTTTTTTCATTGGCTGTGCCTCTGTTTGGACTCTTGTCCCTCCTTCTTTCCCACTCCTGGTTTCCCTGGCTTCCTTCCCATCTCAGGTCATGTCCCTCTTTCTGCAAGGAGTCTTTCCCACTGCTACTTAGCACAGTGCATGGCACGTAGTAGGCACTTAATAAATGCTAGTTAACTAGCTGAGTGCCAGACTTGGAGTCAGGAAGACCTAAATTCAAATCCAACCTCAGACATTTACTGTGTGACTCTGGGCAAGTCACTTTACCCTGTTTGCCTCAGTTTCCTCACCTGTAAAATGAGCTATAGAAGGAAAATGGCAAACCACCCCAGTATCTTTGCCAAGAAAACCCCAAATGGGGTCACAAAGAGTAGGACTTGACAGAAAAATGGCTGAACAGCTAGTGGACTGACTTCTGCAGATCCTGGTGGAAGTGCGTGTATATACAGGGGAGGTGCAGGGAGGGGCGGAGGGGAAAAGCCTCATAAAGAGGATGCAGATTCAATAGAGTCTTGGTGCTATTTCCTCCATTCAATAGAGTAACTGTTCCAGGAAAATGTGAGACAACACAACAGTAGATTTTCCTCTGTGCTCTTCAGGACATGTAGAATTCAGCGAATCACAGATCCTCTGAGATGGAAGGGACCTCAATGGGCATCTAGTTCTACCCTTTCACAGTTTCTTGTTTTTGGAGATTTCCCTGACGTGTTTCCCAAGCAGAGGGAGCAGTATGGCCTGCTACATCTGGTGGAGGTGTGTATGGTACTTGGCCAGTCTCTGGGGCAAACAGGTGCAAAGCTTAAAATACAGACAACTGGGCCAGATCAGGTTTCAGCAAACACTACTGAACCTGAGTAATCATTGGCCCACCAGCAACAGGGCATTTTTATCAGCCAGGTTAACAAGTTATTTATAAGCTTAGAGTCCAATGGTGGTCATACTTCATTACAAAGATAAGCCTTTACACAAATATTAGGGCCTTCATCCTGTGATCTCAAAGCACTTTTCTGCCAGTCACTCTTCCTTTCCTCTCCAAGCTAGGCTAGGAGTTCTGGACCACTGTCTGGATGCCCAGCCCTTAGAATGTCTCACTATGCATCCCTGATATCCTGGAGACTTGACATTTCTTTCTTCTAAAGCTTTTCCTTTACACTTTAAAAAGTAGTCCCCTGAGCAGCACTGTGGATAGATTTGCAAGACTAGTACCATGCCAAGAAGGTTATTTCTAGGTGGAGGCCTGGAAAGAATAATTCAGCGACTGAATTTTCTTAGCAGTAAGAAAAGGGGGAAAGGTACTAATGTGTACATTGTTTATACATGGAGATTTTTGGATGGGGCAGGAATTAAGATTTTTTTCTATCAAGACATCCTGTTGCAGCCCCTAGAGGGCAGCAGTAGAACTTGACAGAGTCATAACTAGGGTGGGGCAGCCTAGGGTGCCAACATTTGGATGATACACTTGTTTCTGGGGGGCTGGGGGAAGGTGGGAGGCTTCCCTTAAGGTTGCACTAGTATTACCTTAACTAAAATGCTGTTCTTGGAGTCAGAAAAACCTGAGTTCAAATCCCTACTGAATAATTTTGTGAACCTGGAAAATTCCCTCAATCTCTCTGAACTTTCAGGTTCTTCATCTATGAAAAGGGCATAATAACAGGACCAGTGTTACAGGGTTGTTGGAAGTATCAAAAGAAATGTGTAAATGTAAAATTTAAAGCTCTACATAAATTTGAAATTGCCTTTTGTAGTTCCTCCCGAGGCAGTCTGGAGACACAATGTTAAAGGCCTGGTGCTGAGGCTAATTTAGGCTTCCAGATGGACCATCAGACCCTCTGGGCATGGGTGGCCTCCTCTCTTGTGCCCCTGGACCAGCTGACTTCTGTGCCCCTTCCCTCTTCCTCCTCTCCCCACACTGAGCCCTTTTTGCACTGATTGAAAGAATTCCTTGTACCAGCTCAGGCAGGCTCTTGAAATGGAGCTAATCAGACCATCCTTCTCTTTGCTACCTGCCCCTGGCCGACGTTGGACTGAAAACTGTTGTCTTCCCTGGAGGAATTTATCACCTCAGACAAGGAGCTTTTATTTGAATTTATTTTTCAAATCCATGTTTCTTGGTCTAATGGCAACACATTCAATCTGTAAGGGAAACCTGTGTCACAGACATTAAAAAAAAAAAAAAACAACCAAAAATCCCTGGGTTTTGAAACCAAAGCTAACTTGTGACTCAGAAGAGTCTGCCCCCAGCAAGTTCTTGCTTTGTGACTCAGTTTTGGTTACTGAAGAGTGGGTGGGAGAGGGGCAAGAGGGAGGACAGAAATCACAGCTCAGAGGCTTCCAACCCTAGCCTCTTCCAAAGACAGAATCTCTTACAAAGCCATTTAAAAGTGCCCTAGAAAGCTGCTAGTCCAACTTTCTCATTTTACTTTATTGATTTTCTTTTCTTTATTGTGAACCTAACAACTACCAAACACGAATATTTCTTTTTTTTAGTTCGTTTTCAACATTCATTTTTATAAGATTATGAGTTCTAAAATTTTCCCCCTTCCCTCCTCTCCCTTCTCCCCAAGATGGCATGCAATCTGATATAGGCTATACATGTACAATCATATTAAACATATTTCTACATTAGTCATGTTGTGAAAGAAGAATCAGAACAAAAGGGGAAAACCATGAGAAAGAAAAAAAAGAGAGAAAACAGTATGCTTTGATCTGCATTAAGATTCCAAGATCCTTTCTGTGGATGTGGATAGCATTTTTCATCACAAGTCTTTTGATATTGTCTTAAATCATTGTATTGCTGAGAAGAGCTAAGTTAATCAAAGTCAGTCATTGAACAATGTTGCTGTTACTGTGCTCTCTTGGTTCTGCTCACTTTACTCAACATCAGTTCATGCAAGTCTTTCCAGATTTTTCCAAAATCTGCCTGTTCACCATTTCTTATGGAACAATAGCATTTCATTACATTCATACAACACAACTTGTTCAGCCATTCTCCACTTGATGAACATTCCCTCAATTTCTAATTCTTTGCCACCACAAAAAGAGCTGCTATAAATATTTTTGTATGAATAGGTTCTTTTCCCCTATTTTGGATGTCTTTGGGATATAGATCTAGGAGTGGTATTGCTGGATCAAAAGGTATGCACAGTTTTATAGCCCTTTGTATATAGCTCCAAATCACTCTCCAGAATTGTTGGATCAGTTCCCAACTCCACCAACAATGCATTAGTGTTCCAATTTTCCCACATCTTTTTCAACATTCATCATTTTCCTGTTTTGTCACATTAGCCAATCTGACAGGTGTGTTTGGTACCTCAGAGTTGTTTTTATTTGCATTTCTCTAATCAATAGTGATTTAGAGCATTTCTTCATATAATTATAGGTAGTTTTAATTTCTTCATCTGAAAACTGCCTAGTCATATCCTTTGACCATTTATCAATTGGGGAATGACTTATATTCTTATAAATTTGACTCAGTTATCTCTATATTTTAGAAATGAGGCCTATGAATATTTCAATATAATAAAAGAAAGGTTATATATGAAACTGTGACTGTTACATAGATTTTTTATGTGTATTATTAAATTTAATGTTAGTAACAAAATTGCCACTTTTTCTGTCCCCTTCTGAACTTTTTGTTTTCTTCTGGGTATTTTAAAGTGTTTTATCAATAGTTTTCAACATTCAGGGGGATTGGGAGGGAGAAAAATTTGGAACTCAAAATCTTATAAAAATCCATGTTGAAAACTAACTTTACATGTAATTGGGAAAAAAGAACTTTCATGTAAGGAAAAAGGATGAAACCAACTCCTGAAAGATACAAGGTATTATTCTTTTAAAATGTAAACAGTTTGATTGTTAAAAGGGACAAAAAAAGAAAGTTTTGTGTATAAAAAATTGATAAAAAATACACTTGTGAGGATGCACATTTTCTCAGATAAAATATGGACAGTGGCTGCCAGGACTGGAAAGAAATCTGCTTCAGATAAGGTCCTGAGAGAATATGTTTGAGGTCAAAGAAATAACTGAGGTGGTAAGGCTTGGTGGACAATTAGTTCATTTGCACTTGGCTGTTTTTAGAGTTTGAAAGTGACCAGATCATAATTTTTTAAAAAATGCTTGGAGATGATGGAAAGATTAAGTAAGGGTTTTTTAGTTCACACTTGATGGAAAGATAGATTTTGTGGGTTTCCCCTCATAATGGAAAGATGAATCACTGACCACTAGGATGCTCTGATATGGGGCATTAGAGTCAGCTGGAATAGTGGAAAAAAATCCAGTTGTGTAGGAGTTGAATGTGAAAAAGCCAGCAGGTGGGTCAGTGGGGCAGGAAGCCTTCAGCTGCTGTGCTGGGCACCTGCCAATTAGGAAAGAGGCTTTGCTTTGTGGAGTGGCTGAAGAAAAGGATGGAGAATTTTCTGGGAAGTTCATTGAAAAAGAACTGAACTCTGCTGTGTTTTGATCTTTTGCCTTCCCATGCCACCTACAACTTGAGAGAGGTGAAACTTTCCAGAGGTGTGTAGTCACTTTCTACTGCCCTCTCCGGTTTGAGGAGGAAAAAGAGGGACAGGAGTGGGATGGGGAGAGACAGGCTTTGCATCTGTTTTGCTATGAGAAGAGAGATGGAGCTGATTGCCCAAAGCAGAATCCTGTTGAATAAAGAGTTGTCTGGGTCTGTCTACCTTCCGAAATCCTGCTGAGTTCTACTGTGATCTCTACTTTGTGTAAAAGTCTTAGAGCTGATTAGATGAAGCAGAATCCTATCGAGAGAAGAGCTGGCAAGGCTTGTCTGCACTGCTCAGAAAACCAACCTGAAGTTTTTCAGTTCGCTGACTTAAAAGAACGATTGCTACTGTGGCATAACACTTTCTCAACATACTAAGGATAATCTCAATACATATGAGGGCACACTAAAAGAGCTTGTCACTGTTTCATCAATTAGAGAACAGAAGGGAAGGAGATTTGCTCAGGAGGGTGGTGAGGACCAGAAGGGGAAAAGCTAGCAAGGATACAGTTTTGTGTAGTAAAGATTGTTCCTGAAGGATCGAATACAGGAAGGCCTGCCGTCCTGAGCTGTGAGTTGTTGTAAGCATATGGGTTTTCCCACTCATGACTCCCTGTTAAGTGTGTGTTCAATTTCCTATGGATACTATTTGTACATTCGTGGGTGAACCAGGTTTGCCAGTGAGCTGTGATGTTTAGAAGATTATTGCATTTGCCTTTTATTAGTGGTGATGCTATAATTACTTGTGTTGTTGTCTTATAGTTAAGTCTGCATGCTGCAGTATAGAAGTGTTTGAGTAGCTATTTATACTGCTTTAGTAGTAGGGGTGGGAGAAGGGTAGTAGAACAGAGAGATGGATTGAGGTGACCCCAGATTCTAAGAGCAAAGACTACCTTTGGATTAACAATGTATTCCTTGACTCTGGGGTCTGGCGACATTTCCCAAAATTGTTATCTGCCAGTAATTGTTAGGTTAAGATCCTGCTAGTCACCCACCCACCCCATGAACACAGTAGGAGCCCTTTTAGAATTATCAGGGCTTATAAGGAGATTTTCATGTTCCAGAACTGTATTGATTTCTTAGTCTCTAGATAAATGTAATGGGATTTCATGCATACCTAGATCACCTAACATGGAGGCAGTCAGACGTACAAAAATACCTGGTTTCGAGAGAAGATATTTTTTTCATTTCCCTGTCAACTAGACAGTAGTAGCTTCTTTCACCTGACTGTATAGACTGCATCTTTATCATGGGGATAGATGGGGACAGTCAGTTTCTCTCTCTCTCTCTCTCTCTCCCCCCTTCCCTACACCCCAAGGATTAAGTTTCTTTTCACCCACAACACATGAATGTCACTGGATGAGGGAAAGGATTACCTTCCTCTCTTTTCCCCAAGGCTCCATGCCCCTAAGAAATGGCCTTATCTATCCACCAGACCTGGACAAAGCCATGGCTGGCAACCTTGGAGGCAGAATTCCAGACTGCGTCTTGCAGCTGGACCAGCAAGAAAACTCTGTGAAGCCAGGGAGCCTCGAGGCCAAGGAGGGCTTCGGAGCTGGTGGGACTGTGCCACAGTCACTGGGCTGAGCTGTGAACCTAATTCTTATCTTTTCCCTAGAGACTGAAGAGCAGAGAGGAGAGAATTACTCTGCCTAGGTACTGGGGCAGGGTGGGGAGTGGGGGATGTTTGTGTGTTTGTCCTTGCTTTGCTAGTGAAGTAAATATTCCTCTTTAAAAGCTAATGCCACTGTTGTAATTAAATGGAACTGGGGGTACAGAGCCCACCGGCATCTGTGAAGACTTAAGCCAATGTTAGAGTAGACATCCCCTTGAGGGTACTGGAGAACCCCAGGGAAGGGTTAGCAGAAGCCAAGGTGGTCACTGTTACAGAAATCTTCAGAAGATGGGGGATCTTGTTCCCAAGCGTAAAGGAAGACGGGCTAGTTTTTGGACACAAGTCTAAGACACAGATGGTATATAACACCTTAATGAGACACTATGAGTGTTTTATTTATTGATTTTCACTTTTTTAAAGCAGGCTTATGGGAATGGAAATGAAATGTGACCAGGGCATGTAGGGGAGCTTGAAAAAAAATTTTTCAACCCATCCTAAGCACAGTCTTCATTTGGGGAAATATTCTAAAATGAAAGAAAAAGTAAAACTCAGGCTTTTTGAGAAAAAAACAAGGCTTTTTGGCCCTCCAGCCTTCCAGGAAAGGCAGTCTAGTTTATACTTTTGGTGGTGGGGGGGACCCCCACACTCTGCTCAGAGTTCTCCAGAAAGCCACTGTGCCTCTCCACCTAAAGGCAGAACTGCCTCGAGGAAGCCTCACTTCCTGGGGAGAAGAGCACCCAGGAGAGGAGGGAAGGGCCTTTCTCCTGTCCCCCACCCTCCCCACCCCAGGCTACAGGACAAGTCACTGCACCAGAGAGCAGGTTTTAAATTCCTCCAGCTTTGTCGAGAACCAGCTGCTCAAATCTTGGCAGGGCCTTGGGCCTAGTAACTGACTTCGAAGGAGGGAAGCTGAGATCTCACCATACACCTTGGAGACTGGGGGTGGGGGTGGGAGTAGGGGAGGAAGAGGGGGAGGTGGATGAAGAGAGGGAGGGGGAGAAAAAGGGGGAGGGGAGGAGGCTCCCAGGGCAAGGAGAAGGATCCTGGTGATAGGTCCAAGTTCAGCGTTTATCTGAAGCAGACCAAGGGGCCATGTCATCATGAAAGTGCCAGAGAAAAATGAAAACTTTTGCATCCACGAAAGGCCTATTTTCTCAGGGAAAAATCAAGCTTTTCTCACTGAAAAGGCCCAGGCCTGGGTTCTCCACTTCTCATCTTGCTGCACAAGTCTCTCTGGGCTTTGGCTTCCCCTGTGACCCTCTCAGTCTGGGTCTGTGACCCTCCAGCCAGGCTGGCTGAGTCCAAAGAGCAAATCCTCGATCTGACTGGCCCACCAGTCACTGAACTCCGCTGGGCCTCAGTTTCCTAGTCTGGAAAAAAAGATTGATACAGTAGTAGATGGAACTGTTTTCCTCCCAGCCTCCCCGTCTGTTCCCATTTTAAAAAGAGCCTGCTGGGTGCGCAGAGAGATAAAGCTTAGACAATGCCGCATTGAACAATCAGCCCCTACTATGTGCCAGACACTGTATAGGCACTGGGAATACAAAGACAAAAATGAAACAGAGCTTACCCTTAAGGAGGGGTATGTACAATCAATACAAGGTGACTTGGTGGGAGACGTCCCTAGCAGCAGGAGGAACCAAGTATAGCCTCATGTGAAGAGGGCCTCTTGGACTGAGCTTGGAAGGAATTTGAGACATTGCAGGGAGAAGGGACTCCATAGATGGAGAGGGAACAGGAGGGAGTGGGGGAAGCTGGACTGTGGGGGGCCCTGAATGCCTCGTCTCTCCTGAAAGCTGGCCCCCCTCTCCTTTGATGGCAGCACATAGCAAAATGAATCCGTTTGTGGCTGTGGAGGACATTCTGTGCTCCTCCCCTGAGGCCTGAGGACAGAGTTCCCTCTGTTAGCCTGTGTGTTTAATCTCAGGGTTGGGAGGGACTTCAGAAACTTTAGTACAAGCCATGACAGAAAGAGAATCTCCTTGACAACATAAGTGACAAGTGGCCATTGAACTTTTGTGTGAAGACTTGCAGGATGAGGGGACCTGTGACTTCCTAAAGTAGCACATCAAGAGGGCTTTGATAGCCAGGCACATTTTCTAAAAAGTGGCTCCCAGGGATTCAGTTCTCATCTCAATGGAGATAAGTCTAAAAATCTACTAATCTAATCCTACCCATGCAAAGCACATAGTAGGTGCTTAATAAATGACTAGTCTCTCCCCCCTTCTCCTTCAAAATGGTTATCCTGTAGACTGTGTGTGTGTGTGTGTGTGTGTGTGTGTGTGTGTGTGTGTGTGTGTGTGTGTGTGTGTGTAAGGCAGGGCAATTGGCGCTAAGTGACTTGCCCAACCAAGTGTCTGAGGCCTGATCCAAACTCAGGTCCTTCTGACTCCAGGGCCGGCGCTCTACTCACTGTGCCACCTTGCTGCCCCTAAAGAGCTAATATTTGTTTTGGGTTTTTGTTTTTTGCTTTTTTTTTGGAGGGGGGAAGGCAGGGCAATTGGGGTTAAGTGACTAGTCCAAGGTGACGGTGACATGGCTAGTAAATGTTAAGGGCCTGAGGCCTGATCCAAACTCAGGCCCTCCTGACTCCAGGGCCAGTGCTCCTTCTGTAGACTTCTTAAAACTCAAAATGTCCAAAACTGAACTCATTATCTTCTCCATCTTCCCAACTTCCTCATCAGTCTAGAGAGCGCCACCATCCTCCCAGTTCCTCAGACTTGAAACTTAGGCGCCCTTACTCTCTTGTCCACCCCCACCCCCCCATTCAATCAGTGGTCAGGTCCTTCACAACATCTTTCATATACACTACCTTGTTTCCTCTGACTGCTCCTCTGTCTGTCTCCTCTCCTCTGTCTCTCTTTCTGTGTGTCTCTGTCTCTCCTTTTTCTATCTCTCTCTCTCCAGTCTATCCTTCATTTGGCTGTCAAAATAATTTCCTTAAAGTGGAAATCTGACTATGTCAGCTCCCTATTCATGGAACTCCAGTGGATCCCTATTCCCTGCAGAATCAAATGTAAAATCCGCCAGCTTTTAAAGCCCTTCATAACCTGCCCCCTTCTTCCCCTTCCAGTCCTCCCACTCCTTTTCAGCTCCCCTCTGCTCCCTGTTTCAGGCTCCCTCCAATCCACTAACACTGGCCTTCTCCCTGGTCTCCAGGCATTGGCTCTGCGCATTTTCCCAGGCTGTCCCACATCTCTCTTCTCTGTCTCTGGGCCTCTTACAAGTGACTCCTGCAGGAAGCCTTTCTCAATCCGCCTTTATGCCCATGCTCTCCCTCTGAGACCATTCTGGTTTATCTTGTCTATAACTTCTTTGTACATAGTGATTTCCATGCTGTCTTCCCATTAGAGTGTGAGGTCTCCAAGGCAGGGACTGTGCTTGGCCCAGCGCCTGGCACAGTGATTGCCGTACACAGTACTTGTGATATGACCTCACCTCCTGCTCCCGAACCCTGCCTTTCTTACTCAAGTCTAAGATTACATTTGTTTTGGGGCCAAATTACCCTGTTGATTCATACTGAACTTGCCATCCTTGCCAAGTCTCTGATCTTTTTTTCAGATGAACTGCTGCCTACCCACACGCCTCTCCCACCTTAGACTTGTGAAGCTGACCTTTTGAACCCAAGCAGGAGCCCCTCTACCTCTCCTAGCTCATTTTTTGGGTCAACTCGCCCTATCAAGATATTTTGGAATGCTGACTATAATCTAGCTTGTAAGTTACCACCTTCCAGTCTGGGGTACTCTATAAATCTGATGCCATCTATCCAAACGACTGATAAAAATATCAGTAGTCCAGAGCCAAGTCTGGATCCTGGGGGCCTCCTTCTGAATGCAGTCTCCAAAAGCTGGAGCTGGAAGGGAGCTTGGAAGCCATTCAACCCAAGCACCTCATTTCACAGATAAAGGAACTGGGATGTTGTGGATTAATTGTCACTGTTTTGGGTCTGGTCATCCAACAAGCTCTATCTGTGCTACTGCCCAGCCCGCATCACTTTCCTTTTTCTCTGTAAGTACGGCTTGAGGGACACTATGAAATGCTCTGCTGAAGGAGGTGAATCCACACTGTCTGTCTGGTTACTCTAAAAGATGATCTTGTTAAAAGTTAGCCCTAGTATGGCTGCTGTGTGGTGAAGACATGCTCATAGTCATGATCAGAATCAGTAAACACTTATTAAGTGTCTACTGTGCGTCAGCACCGTGAAAGTGCTGAAGATACAAATAAGAAAGACAGTTCCTGTCCTCAGGGAGCTTATAATCGAATGCCATCTCTTTGGGATCCTGACTTCCTTTTCTAGACCCTCAGACTTAAAGGAAGTATAGTCTAGTTCCTTCATTTCACTGTTGATACAGAGATGGAGAGAAGTCAAGTGATTTAAGCAAGGTTCCCCGGGTACTGATCCAATGGTCTTCCCATGAGGGGGAATTTCCCGAGGGCACTCAATCATGGCTCCACATTCTCCAGTTTTGCCAGGAGTTGAGTCAAGCTCACTCACCTTCCCTTGCTTGGAAGTTTGCCTCTTTGCTGTCCCAAGGAGCCAGAGGTAACGGATGGACTCCTCATTGCTTTGAGTCACCAGGGTCTGGTTCCTCTGGCCCTGGAGACTTGACCTCACCAAGGGCAGTTCGGGAACCCACTCCTCTTGAGTTTCAACTCCCCATTAGTCATTTTTGCTCTTTCCTTTCCATTACATATATTATTCTCCTCGGCAGAGAAAACAGAAAGCAGATAAAAACCCAGCAGCTCTGTCATCTCTCCGCCATGGATCAGAATTGTTTCATTCTCTTCGCCCCATCCCTAAGCAACAGTAGAGGTACAATCCCTCCCTTAGCCTGCCTCCTTCCCTCTTCTAAAAGGCTTAAACAAAATGGAGCCCAGCCCTTGTGTCACCCTTAACATCCCTCTCCAAGTGTGGCTCCTTCCGGATCTTGGCTCTCTGGATGCTACTCTCAAAGGACCATGCCATTGTTTTCACCCTCTAGTATTTGCACCTACTTTCATTTCTGGTACCTGTTGTAATTTCTTCTCTGTCACAGTTAAGATGGAGAGGTCACACTTCCCAACATGACAGTTTCAGCAAGCAGCGATTCCTTGGTACAGTGGACAGGCTTCAGGTTCAGGAATCAAGGAACCTACACAGGGTGGGGAACCTGTGGCCTTCTAGGTCCTCAAGTGTGGCCCTTCGATTGAATCTAAACTCCACAGAACAAAATCCCTTTAAAAGGATTTGTTTGTAAAACTTGGATTCAGTCAAAAGGCTGTGCCCAAGGACCTAGAAGGCGACATGTGGCCTCGAGATTCCTCAATCCCATCTAGGTTCAAATGCTCCTTCTGAACCTTCCTATCCATGACTTTCCTGGGTCTCGGTTTCCTCATCTGTCAAGTGATGGTCTCTGCAGCTCTGTGGCAACAGCATTGGTCAAGAACATCGATTTCCCTTGTTGCTTTCACATCACCAATCTTCATTAAGGCAAGCTGAAAAATTACTAGTGGGAAAAAGTTCCAGAAAACATCCAATTTAGGTCCCATCTCAATAAGGCATTGTGGCCCTATGGGTAGAGAGCTAGGCTTGGAGTCAGGATGACCTGAGTTTGAATCTTGCCTCTTGATTTTATCGGGTGTGTGACCACAGGAAAATTGCCTCTAAATCTGGTTCTGGAGTTATCAAATGGAGAAACACATACAGTTCTTTGCAGATGTGTGAAGCCTGACTAAGAATCACACATGGAAGCACTTTTTAAATAAAGCACTAGCTGCCGTTACCTTAGTCCACTCCCTTTGGGAATATGACTTCTGTCTGTCCCTCTGTTATCTCTGCCCCAAATCGTCTGTCATTCTTCCCTGAGCTGATGCCTGGACTTCCTGACATTCGTGTATCTTCCCTACGTCAAATCTAAATCATTCCCAGCCCCCTTCGCTGAAGCTTTTCTATTTCTTGTGAATAAAGTGTGCTTTTCTAAGACCACACCCTCGTCTTAGGGATGCCTAGGCTGTCAGCTTGCTTTAACTTCTCCAAATCACCTGGCTCATATTTGATATTTTGTATATTTGCGTTCAGACATTTGAACCCATGACTTTATTGGTGGGTTCGGTCTTCAGGTTTGCTTTCTAAGAATTGCTGGTCTTCTGTGCTATTGTTTCCCTATGGCATGGATACTTGTTAGACTATCTAGATTGGTAAATAGGCAACGTTCTCGGTCCTTCCTTTTAAAAGTCCTTTCTGATTAGATTTGTAAGATTCTAGGCAATGATATTTTACCAGCCATGAGGAGCAAAGTGAGGTTGTCAGTAAGCTCCCTTTCCCATCAAAAATGTTGGTGAGTCTTGGATCCAACTCCTTCCCAGTGGTCCAAAGGTATTTCAAGCTAAAATTTCAGATGACCACAGATTTTAGGGAGGGAGTGTAAATGTAGTCTTGGGCTTTAACAGCATTTATTTCTTCCTTTTAAAAAGTTCTTTACTCTTTTCTTTTTAATTAACCACTAAAAACATCAGCAAAACCTCTGACTACATTATCAATATTCTTTGTAAATGGGTTGGCATAACTAAACCATGCTTTTTTTAATGGTGGCTTAACAATACAGATCAAAATAAATATTTTATTTCATTCCTTCATTAACTCATTTAATAAACTGGCCTGCACTAAGTATTATAGATGCTATTTATGTTTACTCTGGGGTTGTAGTCAGTAAACCAGATGGTCAGTCAACAAGCATTTATTAAAAACTTATTGCATGCCAGGGCCTGTTCTAAGCACCAGGGTTACAAAGAAATGAAAAGAAAATCATTGTCATTGACTTCAGGAAGCACACATTCCGATAGGGAGACAATATGCAAATAACTATGTATATACAAGATACACAGGGTGTAGCTACATCTCAGAGGGAAGGCACCAGCAGTGGAAGGGTCTAGGGAAGGCAGAAGGTGGGATGTAAGCCTTGAAGAACAGGGTAGCGAGGAACTGGAAATGAGGAGGAAGAGAATTCCCAGCCTGAGGAGGACGGCCAATGAAAAAGCATGTGTTTGGAGTGTTAGGAGCAGCAAGTGGGCCAGTGTGACTGAATTGTGACATTTAAGAAGACTGGAAAGGTGGGAAAGGGCCAGGCTGTGAAGTTGTAAATGTCAGGGGATTTTATATTGGATCCTAGAGGTAACAGGGAACCATTGGCATTTATAGAGTAAGGGAGTGACATGGTCAGACCTGAACTTTAGGAAAATCACTTTGGCAGAGGATGGATTGGAGCAGGGACAGACCCGTGACAGGGAGGCGGTAACAAGAACCTATGATAGGGTGTGGTTGTATGAATGTAGAGAAGAGGGTAGGAGAGATGCCGTGGAGTTAGAGACAAAGATCTGATTGGAGCTGTGGGGTGAGTGTGACTGCGAGCAGAGAATAACACACTGAGGCTGTGAGCCAGGGGACTGGAACAGTAGTGGTGCCTTTGATGGTAAAAGGGAAGTTAGGGGGACGGGAAGGTTTGGGAGACAAATATTAAGGTCTGTTTTAAGACATACTAAATTTATGATTCTGGGACATAGCCAGTTCAAGATGGTCAAAGGTCAGGTGATGACACGGACACAGACACAGACACACACACACCCCTTGCCCTTTCCCACCTTTCCAGTCTTCTTAAACATCCCAATCCAGTCACACTGACCCGCTTGCTGCTCCTAGCATACAACACTCCCAATGCGAGAGCGTGTGCACATCTGAATCATTTGTCTAGACATGATCACTGGAGTGATGGCACCACCATGCCACATCGTTTAAAGAGAGAAGCACACACAGTCCGTGGGCACAAGGATGAAGATGTAGCCCAGGGGACTGAGGGGGGCAGTCTGAGAGGCAGGAGAGCTGGAGACAGCAAGGTAGCCAGGGCAGCCACAAAGAAAGTCTGAAGCCCAAGTCCAGAGACCGTAGTGGAAAGCGTCTGTTCTGCCCACATTTCAAATGTTCCAAGGCTTTAAGAAGGAGGAGCGTGGGGCCAGAGGCTTCCATCATGAGATGGTGTTGGAGGGACGACAGCCTGTGCCAGACGCCCTGAACTCATTCTACTATCCCATTTTGCAGACGACGGAGATGAGGTACCAGTTCAGAAGAACTAGGACAGAGCCCAGGCCTCCTGACACCCAGGCCGGGGCTCCTTCTGGTGGAAGCCAATTTCCAAGATGCTTCCTTGCCTTCTGTCAATTTCATATTATTCAGAGAGGCCTCCAGAAACCGCAGGGGGTCAGGAGACAAAGCTCTGTGGGTTACCACTGTTGAAGTGTCCCATCTCCCAAGCCCCTCAGCCCTCCATTGTCTGTCTAGCCTCTCCAGGTTTACTTAGGGCAATCTGATGGCAAGAAGGGCAGCTAGATGTCTCAGCAGGTAGAGAACTGGGCCTGGAGTCAAAACGACTCAAGTTCAAATCTGGCCTCACACTTACTAGCTGTGTGACTCTGGGCAAGTCACTTAACCTCTGTTTGACTTAATCCACTGGAGAAGGACATGGCAAACCACTTCAGCATTTTGCCAAGAAAACCCTGCCCATGAGGCCACAAAGCGTGGACACAACTGAACAACAAAAGTCTGATAGGACCCCGTAGGTCTGGTATCAGTCTGATACATGCCATTTGACAAAGCAACCTCATTTCTAGAAAATGATTTTCTTGAAAATTAAAGACAATTTTCATGTTTCCTGAACTCTAAGAAAAGGTAACCAGGCTTCAGGCTTGACTTTAGGTTGCCATATCCCCTGTAAACTCATGAGTCATAGCTTTTCTAAGAGAGATGGAGTGAGTGCCAAGGCAGCTTCCTGTGAAAACTCTCTTTATTGACACTCGGTTTATTGTGTGACAGTTAATTGGTGAGTGTGGCCCAGGGCGGGGATGCTCGCCCACCTGCCGTCGGTCACCTGTGGGCTGAAATGGACCATCTTCTCCGTGCTCGCTCATCTTTAATTAAGGAAATAAAAGCTGCAGAGTCTCCATAAATGATGGTGGCTGGACCTGGGAGGAGGAAGCAAGTCCTCGGACTGCATCTGTGAAGCAAGAGGAGGGGCCCAGAGAGAAGGCTTCAGAATGCTTTCTATGTGAACTGCTCGGCAGTTCTTTAGTCTAACACCAGGCAAGCTTTCTATTAATGGAAAGAACACGATAAGTGTGTAAGAGAAGTATTTAATACTTAAAACAACTGTTACTGAGCCCCTAAAACAGGGACCACAGGGAAAAGGCTGGGCATGAGGCTGGGGCTCAGAAAGGGCAGGAGGGAAGCAAGCTAACCTTGGCCAACTGGCCCAGGGCACCTGACATTTCCCATGTGCCCACAAGGTCAGAGAGTCGGGAGGCAGCAAACACAAGCTGCTCCCAATTCCTCCAGACCCACATCTAAGATCCGCCTCGGCCAGCAGAACTGTCATCGGTGCCATGCGGCCCAGTACTGACCTCCTCCCCATGACCTGGACAGTTTGAAGCTTTACTTCCCACAAACCTGTCACACTGCAACACCGACATACACAAAAGCAACAAAGTGCCAATAAAGCTCATGCGAGAGCACTGGGCGTTTTACAGACTGTGCACTTCAGGTGTGAGCATCTCAAATTTTCTCTTAGAAATGGATAAAAAGCCATTTTCTGCTTTGGTAAAGCTTACAGTGACTTAGATGGCACCTCCCCAGGGCAGGTACTCGAATGATGGCCGTGAAATAAACCCAGCAAGGCTCCTAAGTCTCTGCTCTCAGGGCTGGGGAGGAGAATGTTCTCTCCTGGGGCAGGGCTGGCTCTGAGGCCATGTTAGTTCCCACTTCCTGGTGGGAAACTTCCCAGCTGGGCTCTGGGAAAGCCACTTTGAAGTTTATAAGGAGGAATGATGGGAGGTGTCCTAATTACAGCTGCTGCAGCCCTGAGAAAAGGAACAGCAATCAGGGCACGAAGGAGGGCATGCAAAGTGACTGAGGAAGGGCCAAGTGCCAGTGTGACCTCTTGAGTTGACATTTGGGGTTCAAGGGTTCCAAACTGGTGGGTGGGGTGGGGTTATGGGGAGGAGCAGAGGGTAACAACTTACCAATCTGGCAAACAGTTAGCTGTAAGTATTCTGGTTAACCTTTCAAGGTCTTCATTCTTGAAATGCAGCTCTTCAAGTAATGTGGCTATAAACTGTGTATACATGGTATTTTTCTGGGAATGCTTCTGCAACGGGATCATCTGGGACAGCCTGCAAGCAGAACATGGAAGATCTGGGTGTGGATGGGAGGGAGGCATGGCTGGGGCAGCACCCGCGGAGGAGGGTCCCCGTTTCTGCCCCGCTTCCAGGCCCACTTTGCCCTTGTGTAAGCGAGACTGTTAGCACCTGTTCTGAATGTGTTCAACAGGATTTGAGAGGATTACTAAGAAACTTGTATTTTAGACATCTGTAGCACTGATGAAAGTGGAGAAAGAATCCTGAGAAAGAGGGTGATGGCAGGATGCCAAAATCAGCCATAACTCCAAACCATGTGGAAGGAGGACAGGGCTCCAGGAACAGAAGGAAAGCTCCAGGCCTGTTGTATAACTAATAGAACAGCTACTTAATTACTGTGAAGACTGAAGGACAAAAAACATCGTTTTCATTAGTCTGTATTAGGACCCGCTGGACAGCAGGCTTCACAAAGCCTTTGCAAACAAGTTCCTGGCAAGCTTCTCTAAAGTAGACTGGATCTGATCTGAGATTTTCCAAATACTGACATGTTTCCCACAAAACCTTTGTAAATGATTACTTAACTTCAGCCACTGCCACTGGGCACATCAAATATGAATAAATGAACTTTCAGGAGCCATATATCAATAGTGATGACGGGCAGGCCGAGCACAGCACACACTGCATCAGGGACTCGGGAAGGGAGATACCCATATTCTTACCCTTGGTTTTTTCTTGTCTTTCTATGAAAACTGCCCTCAGTTGTCCTAGCCCGAAAGCAGGAAACACAATTTAAATGAAAGGGCTCTAGAATCCCTGCTTCCCATCGTCCTATCCTCTCTGCCCTTCCACCTATCCCTCCTGTCCCTGCCCTTCTCTTGGCTTTCTGCTCTAGAGACCAGGGAGAGCAGAAGGGAACCAATATCAGACTCAAGTTTCCAACCCCATCACCAGCTCTGTCTGTAGGGATCCCCCACAGGCTTTCAGAGCCCCCATCTGCCAGACAAGGGTTCCCAACCTGTCAATCACAGATTCCCAAGGGCTATACTGCCAGGGAGCAGTGGCATCTGAATGCTCAGAGGCATTTTCAAAGAGGAGGAAGAAGCAGTGGCTTGGAGGCCCCCACCTGCCAGTCTTTCTCTACCTCCCCTTCTACCCTTTGGTGACGGATGAGGGTAGGATGGAGGAAGGATATCAAGGCTCTAGGGAGTGAGAAAGTTTTCTTCTCTACAGAAAGGTTGATGAATCCCTGCACCTAGTGCATATCAGGCAGTGACACGTACAATGAAAGGCAAAACAACGAAACAACAGAATCCCAGCTTTCAAGGAGCTCACAGTCTAAGGAGGAGATGACATCAAAAAACTGCACACAAATAGGCCGTTCTATACGAGGTAACTGAGGCAGGCGGCTTCGTGGCCAGCTCACTGGGTGTCAGGGATGGGACTCGAATGCAGCTTCTCCTGGCTCCGAGGCAGGCCCTCTGCCCACTGTGCCACACAGCCACACTCTCTATAGACAGAGAGTGTTCTAAGGCTTTCTATAAAAGCTCCTTTTAGGAAACTAAAAAACCCCAAATCTTCGGCATAGGAATGATGTGAAGGAGAGTTAGCTTTCACAGAAAACTGGTCCTACTGGGAAAAAATGATGACAAATAACCTTTCTGTGTGTGTTCAAATTTAATATAAACATTCAACATGTGAGAACATGAGAACATCGCTAAGTCAGCTCCTGGGCTTAGTAAATCTCAAGTCTGGACTTAACATTCAGCTAATTATTACATATATGAATAATGGGGAAAGTTCTAAAGAAATCCACTAAAAATTCTCATTGCCTGCTGGTGCACTAAGGTTTGCTCCCAGGGTATGAGCAATGTGCCATCAGCAGCAGGCTAACCCATGTCAGAGGACAGTTGCTTCTGGCACTGAGCTCTTGTATGGGCTCAAGCAGAGAGGGCTGAGTGTTTCAAAACTGCTCCAGAAAACCTGAGGACTACAAATATGATGGTGGCAAGTAGCTGGCAGGGAGGAGGAAGGGCTGACAGGAGAGCTCACTGGGGAGGAGGTCTGTAAATGTGCTTGAAGACAGCAACATCAGCATGGGGCCTGGAGACATCTGCATCCAGCCATCAGTCTTTGACAAGTTGAGCCCCCAGGAACCAGGATTTCCTGACTGCTGCCATCACTGGAGACAAGGGGGCTCCTAATTAAGTTTGTATAATATTGACTCCAGAAAAGTTGCTAATCAATGAGATTTCCCATCCCTTCCCCTTAACACTTGTTGTCTTGTTTTGTTCAGGTCTTTAAAACAAAGGGCAAATTGCAAAGCAGCTCAAGAAATCCCAGGTATTTGGGAAGCTCCTGTTCAAACCTAGCCAGTCCTCACTGAGCTACTTTTTAGGAGGCCATACTTTTATGAGGCTGCATTTGTCTTCACTCCTCAAAACCACATTCTTAGGCACAACTAAAGGGCTGGGATCACGAACACAGGTTGAAAAATCACCAGGCAGAAAATGGAGGAAATACTCAGTGCTGTAAAATCAGAAAGTCTGTATCAACAAGATGACAGCTATATGGAAATCTGAGGTTCTGAGCTGTTACGTTAGCAAGGTAAGAATTATGCTTTATTATACAATTAACATCCTGCTTCTATCACGCATAGTCAAAATAACTCAAATGTCAGGTTTGACAAGGTCTCTATCAGCATCCTGTATTTCCCAGATTCTTCTACTCACCCCTTTTCATCCCTGCAGCAGGGTCATGTGACAGGGGAGGTTCCTTCCCTATTGCCTTCAAACATACCTAAGTCTCCTCCATCCTCAAATAAATCCTCACTAGATCCTGACTTCTCAAACTGTCTTCTAGCTCTCCTCCCCTTCCCAGTTAAATTACTAGAATCAGTTGTCTGTACCGAATGACTCCAAGGCCTTACCTCTCTCACTTTACAATCTGGCATCCAAGCTCCTCACTGAACTGAAGGCGCTTTGTCCAAAGGTACCAACCACCACTGCATCACCCAATTTAATGCTTTCTTCTTGGTTCTCAAGCTTCTTAGCTTATTGGTTGTTGTTCAGCCATTTCAGCCATGTCCAACCCTTTGCGACCCCATTTGGAATTTCTTGGCAAAGACAATGGACTGGTTCTTTGTATCTGTCTATCTACTGCACCTGCCTCTGCCGGCTCTCCTCTCTGGACTTTGTAACACTACTCTCTCCCGGTTCTCCTTAATTACTTCTCAGTCTCCTTTGTTGGCTCACCATTGATATCACATTTCCCAACAATGGAGGGTCCTTAAGGTTCCGTCTTAGACCCTCTTATCTTTCCCTACACATTTCTGGTCACTTTATCAACTCCCATGGAATGAATTATCAGCTCTGTACATGTGACTATGGTTCTAGCCCCAGTCTCCTCTAAGTTTTAATGACACATCACCAACTGCCTATTGGATGTTTCAGACTAAGCATCTCAGAGGCACGTCAAACTTAACACACCCAAAGTAGAACTCATACTCTTTGTGCCCAAACACTTTTCTCTTCCAAACTTCTGTCTTTCTGCCAAAGGCACCACCATTCGACCAGTCTTGCAGACTGGTAACGTTGGCAGTACTCTCCACTTTCCCTTCTCCTTCACCCCACATGTCCACTCAGCTGCCAAATCTTTTTGTTTATTTGTTTTGATTTTTTGGAAGGCAACTGGGGTTAAGTAACTTGCCTAAGGTTACATGGTTAGTGTTTTTGTGTTAAGTATCTGAGGCCGGAACCGAATTCAGGTCCTCCCGACTCTGGGGCCAGCGCTTTACTCACTGCGCCACCTCGCCGCCCCTATTGTTGGACTTCTTATGAAGTAAAAAGCGTGTTCATTTGTTTTGAGTTTTGAATGATGGTCAGTATATACACATTCCAGAAAATGCTTGTGTGTGTATATATGTATATATGTGTATTCCTAGCGACTGTTAAATTCTCTTTCACCCTGAATTACTCCTTACCTGATATGATACTCATCTGTGTCCACCACCGATTCCCCATCTCCTCCCCACTCCTTCCCCCTGGACCAACAGAATGGAAGCTTCTTGAGGGTAAGACCTGGATTTTAAGTTTTGTGTTTGCATCCCCAGCCCCTTGTACATGTAGGAACTTCATATACATTTGCTGGATTAAATTGCTCCTGTGCCTGTTTTGAGTGGGGGGACAGTCCTTTAAAGGACAAAGGAAGCTGCTCCACTATGAGCTCCACACATTCTGACGCTAATTTATGAATTAATTTTTTCCTCCTGTACCTGTGCTCTCATGGTATAGGAATAACCTGGAGCAGCACTTCTACCAATGGTTAGTGTCAGCGCTTCATTGGACAGCTGTGAGGGGGCTTAGGGCCCTGAGAGGTTCTGTGGCCTGCTCACAAACGCCTGACTCTAACTCAGACCCTACTCTTTTCCACTTCGCTCTCCTTGTCAGTGTACATTCAATGGCTATTCAGGGAGTTTCTAAAATGTTGGTCTGAGACTTAACATCCAAAAGATTTGTCGCAGCACTTTATCCCAGGGAGCATTTAGTACTGATTTATATCAAAGTGTGGGAATTTGAGGTTCTTAATGAACACTGAGCCCCAGGTTACTGAAGCAGCATTTTGATAGCCCGAGTTGCACAACTCTCAAGGCCCTGTGTGGTTGTGCTCCAGCAGCCCCAGAGCATGGTGAGTGTTTCTCCTGTTCACTGGGGCACAGACACAAGGAAGGGGGCCCGAAGTGCTGAAAGATACAACCCAGAATTCCAGTTTGGGAAGACACACGAGGATTCCCCCCCACAACCAACTGCAAATCACAAATGGTACAAAGTTGGAAGAGACCTCTGGGGGCATCTCATCCAATGCCCTCCTTTTCCAACTGAGGAGCCTGAGCTTCAGAGAAGTAAGCCCTGCCTGAGGTGACCTGGGGAGTGAGCAGCAGAGAAGGGACTGGAAGCCAGACCTCAATGCTCTTTCCCAATTTCTCTACTTGCTTATTTAGACACAGAAGGTCTAGAATTGCCTTGTTTGGAATTCCCTTGAGAAAACAACTCCCATTTTCTGCCCCCACCTCACAGCACCATGCAAGCCAGCCTCCTTAAGCAATCAATGGAAATGTTTTATACAGGCAAGACTCCTGGCACTTCCTACCTGGATGACCGTGGCCACACTTCCTGGGTGTGTGTGTGAGTGCATGTGTGAGTGTGCGTGTGAGTGCATGTTTGTGTGTGTGAGTGTGCACGCACACATTTTAGTTTCTAACCTATAAAAGCAGGGGTTTGTACTAGATCTCTAGAGGGTTCTTTCAGCCCCCAAATCCTACAACTTGTCCCCTGCTAGCTTGCTGTTTGCCATTAGCCCCTGGCCCAGCTGCCTGCTGGATTCCAAGATTCTGTTTTCTTATCTGCTTGCTATTCTCCCACATGTCCAGGACTGAGGTACAGGGCTGACCCTGGCCAGCAACAATCTGGGGTAATGACTCTTCACCAACTATCTGAAGTTCTAATATACTTCTCACTTCTTAACCTGTAGAGGGAACCCTGGAGTAGTGACCAGGCCTTATTTTATTCAATTTAAATAAATTCAAACATTTGCCAAGCACGTCTGTGCCTGGCACCACCCTATAATACAAACACAAATGAGACCTGGTTACCACTCTCCAGAGGCATTCAATCGTATTAGAATGATAAGATTAGAACACAAAAATGCATACTATAAATTAATATATTAGTGTAATATGTTACACTAAGTATAATATAAAGTGTCTAAGTGTATAAAAGACATATACACACACACACACACACACACACACACACACACACAAAGCTCTCTAAAGAGTTCAGAGAAGGGAAAGATGTATGCTTTTGCATGGAAGGAGGGAGAAGAGAATAAAGAAGACTTCAGGGGAGAGATGATATTTGAGTTGGGCTTTGAAGGATGAGGATTTTTAACGGGCAGAAACGGAGAAGAGGAAGAAGAAGGCATTCATTCCATGTACACAGACAACTGTAGGAGCCAGGAAAAAGTGGCAAGGAAGCAAGGCTTACAGCTGAGGAACAGCAAGCGTGTCCATTTGTCTGGGAGTCGTATGAGAGAGGGCTGAGAAGGTCAGCTGGGGCTGGGTTCTAAAGAACTCTGAACACTAAGATCAGGAGGATGACTTTATTGAGGATCCAAGGGTGAAGGTTCTAGAGCATCGAAAGGATGTGTTCAGATCCCTGTATGAGAAGCTGAATCTGGCAAAGTTGTATAAGAGACTGGAGGTGGGAAAAGAGGGGAGACAGTTAGGAGGTAGCTGCAGTGGCAGAGGGGGGAGAGAGGTGTGAAAGGCCTGATTTATGTTGAGGTCTTAGGAACTGTAAGAGGATATACAGCTATAATGGACGGAACTTAGTAACTTAATGGATGTAGGGAGGAAAAGGAAGAATCAAATATGATACCAAGTTTTTAAGCACAGAAGACTAAGAAGACAGGTGGTACTGAGAGAAATAGGCAAGTCAGGAGGAAGTTTTTGGGGAGAGATGAGTTGGTCAAGTTTTAGACTTGGTGAATTTGAGATGCTATTGGATATGCAGGTGGAACTATGCAGCAGGCAGCTGTTACAGCAGATCCTGAGTATGGGAGAGAGGCCAGGTGAAACAGATTTGGAAGGGATCCACAGAGGAGATAATTTAAGGGAGTGTAGAGGAGGTCAAGAACAGGGTCTGAAGGGAAGGAATCGCTCGAGATACTAAGAGGCACCCAGAAAGGTATGAAAACTGGGAAGAGAGGGCAACAAATGTCTGAGACTAGAGTGTGTGGAGAAGGAGGAGCAGGAGGTGGGCACCAGGATGAAAACTGCCCAAAGAGCAAAGGACCTTATTGGACTTTGTAGTTTCCCATGGCGGTGGGGGATGGTCAGGACTAAGGAACATAAGGAACACAGACAAGCTCACGCTAAGCTGATCCAGATAGCCATAGAGATAGCTCACAAACCAATTTAAAGACCATAGTTCTGTAAGGATACAAGATGGGGGTGCCCCTTCTCACTGTCTCCACAAGTCCTCACTTCGACCTGGGTTAGGGGAATGAAGACTCATGTGTACCTGTGCGCTAAGCTCCCAGCGCTGTCTAGGCAGATGATTAATTCTGTTGGCTGGCAGAGGCTGGGGGATGAGCAGTTTTACGCTGGGGTAGACAGGGAGCTGGAGCCTCTTAGAAAGGCAGTCTTAACTGGGTCAGATAAGGTTAAACAAAAAGGTTAATCAGAGTATGTTAGAGTCAGGGCTTTCACTGAGAGATATTCATCAGTCACTGGGGGCTTCCATTCACTGTCTCCCTTCCTTCTTCGGGGAAAGAAGGCATGTCTAATTAGCTTGTACCAAATGGGAATTTACATCTCTTAAAGAAGGGAGCCAGAAAAGTGGCTAAAGAGCAGGATTTGGAGTCAACAGAGATTCAAATTCTGATTCAGACACTAACTGTGCAGTCACAAGGGAGCCTTTAACCTCTAAGAGCCTTTTTTCTCTGTAAAATGGGGATAATAGTTGTACTACCTATCTCACCCTGAAGTGCTATGTAAGTATGACTTAATCTTATTGAAACTTCAAAGGCAAGGAGACTGTAAGTGTGAATATACATTGTTTTTTCAAATTACCTTTCTCCAACACTGTCCTCCAAGACTATTAGTCTGAGTCTGTTCTGTCTCTTACTCTAAACCTTGACTACTGAGTTACATGAAAGAATGATTGTCCTCGATCTAGAAAGCGCTTTCCTAACTGCTCAGTAACTGAATGAGCCCATGGACTGAAGCAAGACTAGGTCCTTAGAGATTAGATGCAGCTGGTTCCTAGTGGAGAGAGCCAGACTCACAAAGATCTGGGTTCAAATCTATGTCAGGTACTTTTGTACGGTCATGACCCTTCACCTCACAGCATCGGATTCCTCCCCTGTAAAAAAGGACTAATAACAGGAGGGTTGTGGTGAAAATCAGGTGAGATAACACATGTAAAATGCATTATGTAAATACTATTAACATCATAGGAAAATTCTTCTTCTTAGCATGTAAGATGAAGTTCAGATCAAAATGGTCCTGGGGCAAATCACTCTCCTTTGATCATTCTTTTATCATTGGTGTTCTGTGGACTGTTGCACAAGTGGAGGGCCATGAGTAAGGAATGCTATCTGAATATGCTGCCAAGCCTGGTCCTTTGTCATGAAGGGTTTACAAGAGGACTTGCTGGTATGGAGAGCCAGAGAGAGAGAGAGCATCCGAAAAAGTCTGAAGGGCAAAAAGCAAAAGGCATCAAGAAAAATTTTTAAATTAAAATCGCTAGAGTATTTGATGCTCACGTGGAATACCATTCTTGATTTAAAACATGACAGCAACACAATGACAAGCATGATGGATTTAAAACGTGCCATCTTTCAGAGACGGCACAAGCACCTTGCTATGTTTCTGTCGACCTTCCATCCGTCATTCTCGCTCCTGAGCAGAACTGAGTATGATCTTCAAGTCAAAGAGACAGTCGCACCAAACACTGTATTGGTCCCTCAAAGGATGCGGATTTCCCACAGCGATGTGACTTCACTGAAGAGCATGTTAAGCAGTTACTCCACCAGGAAATCCTATTGATGAGGGAGCATGGCCAGAGACCAGACAGTTACGGGAACCATCTGGACAAAAATATGATGCTAAAAGTTGGACATTTCTAGTAGATGTCACTGTACCAAGTATTCATCATCGCCAAACTACGTGGAGTGAAAAGCTGTCCAAATGCAGGGACTGACCAAAAAATCAAAGCCGCGGTGCCTCAGGCTGAGGCACGTCATCGTCCCTCCCCATCATCCAAGGAGGCAGAATTTTAGAGCCTAACTGCAGAAAGCAGTTAGCGACAAGAGGTAAATCAGGCAGAGACAAGGCGTTCTAGACCTTTGCCTGTCTGTATAAATGTACAATATATAAATGTAGATGAAATCACAGGTCTGGCCTCTCCTTCCCAACCACACCCCCAAATTAACAAGCCACCATCCTAGATGATAGAAATAAAGAGACAAAAGTGAAACAGTCCCTGCCCTCAAGAATCTTCCAGTCCACTCGGTGGAAAAGTAAACATGCGGTGATCTGAAGGGCTAGAGCCCACTACCAACAGGGCAAAAGGAAAGAGAGAGAACCTGGACCAAGATTTTAATGGGGTGATGTCACTGGACAAGTCTGATTATCTCAGGGACTTAACCGAAAGTCCCTGCTTTCCTTAAATCTGCCTCCTAAGAGGCTTTCGCTGTAAAAGTAGAAAGTATAGGTTGTTAGCAACTTCTTGCTTCAAGGTCAAGCCGCCCCTCTCCAAGGCTCCTCTTCCACAGTTCTGGGCTAGGACGAAGGCTCTACGCTGGCTTTGCCACAGGTAACAATGAGGCCCAAACAAACTCATAGGCAGCACTGGCTCAAATCCTCCTTTACTTAAAGGTAATGTGTGATACTGGATTTTCAGTTCACTCTCTGCTTTATGTAGAAAGCTGGCTCCAACCTAATCAGCAGAAAATCTGAGGGTTAGGAGCACACAACCCCAGCAGATTTTTGCATATTAACCCAGTTCCTCCAAGTGCTTTTTTTTTTTTTTTTGACATGAGCAAATCCAAAACCTCTAAATGACAGCTCAGCACAAGCAATCTGGGCCAGGCCGGGTAATGCTGAAGAATACTTTTTATGAAAAGCCCCAAAGTGAAAATCGTTCACAGATCAATCACATCCAGGAAGGGAAATCTGAGCAGGAAAGTTCATCTTCACTGAAAACTCCAAGGCCTCAAACCTTTAAACTAAAGGCAGTCCAGCTGCTTCCCCTGGCCAGGGCCTTACCATATGGCAAATGGCATAACAAAAAAGAGAAAAGCCAAGTGTCAAACTGCATCTTCATGATAAGGCCTTATTAGGCTGGTTGTTCCACATACGTTCCACATCAAAAGAATGAATGCCAGTCAGGCTAGAACAAGCACCCTCAATTTGTTATTACAGAGCTATCAAACAACATCTGGCTAACAGGAATCATTACCCAGGAGTCAGAAAAGTTTCAAATTAAGAGAATGACAACAGTAAGAAAGGAGACTTTCATTTAAAGTAGGCATTTCTACATGTCCTTAGGTCCAAGAACTTCAGGGTTCCACAGACCCAGAGTCTGCAGGTCGGAGATTCATGCATCTGCCCTCAGGTTAATGGTTGACTGATGAGTTGACAGAGAAAGCAAGAGAGAAGCAGAGCTGACTTGGGAATTCTGTAATCAAGTTCCTTAAATGCTGCAAACCAGTGGAACACATTATCTAAACGATCTCTTCTCTAGTATTAGTGAAGGAAATGTGTAAAAATTCCATCTCTTTAAACTGGAGCAGAGAAATCACTTAACTCTATTCAGCTCAGAAGCCATACTTGGGTAATTAAATCAAGAGAATGACAGTCCCAAAGGATGATTAGAATTGAGTTAGGATACTGCTACGGACATTCTGGCTGACCCTATACGAGGAGTTAATACCTGAGGGAAGACCAGGCCCTCACAGCGGCTGTCTTTTGGGCTTAGTGCTAAAGGAAGGGAGAGGAAGTGAAAGGCCACACCATTTTCCATCCTCTCAGATCACAGAAGTTGCTGGGTTCACTGAAAGTTCTGCCAATAATCACAGGTTAAAAAAAAGATAGAGGCACAGATTGCCAAAAGATAAAGTTTGGTTTCATACGTTTAACAAACACCTTTTAGAAGAAGTGAGAGTGGAGAGAAGAGTGCCAGGGAACATCACTCCATTAAACAGGACACATTAAGTGCTTGCACACACACAGCACTGGGTGTCAGCAGATACAGTCACTGCCTTCCTTCCACCGGCTTGGAATCTAACAAAAGTACCAGCTTTCTGGGGAGGGGTGGGACCCTACTGCCTCTGGCACTCAACTAGGGCTGGGAAGGCAGTGATAAATGTCAGCCACCTGATTCTCCGATGTTTTCAGTTCTTATTCTTGTGCTCCCCTCTGCCCCCCCAGGCTGTTTAACTGACCCAGGTGACCTTCTCCCATTCTAAGGTTCAAAGCCAGAGCATATGAGGGCTGAGCCAGCTGGGGGTCATGCTGGGGGTGTATCGCTGGGCCTCAGGTGGGACTGCATTCTCTTACACTCCGGGTCTACTCTGGATCATGCTCATTTCTGCACGTCTCATCTCCCTTACTTGAGAGCAAACTGAGTGAATGAGTTGAAGCCTCTTGCTAAGATCCTCTGAGTCCTTGGCATTTTCATTTACTTTCACGTGAAAGGCACAAGAAATAGAGATTGGACCTGTGGTTTCATTTGTATGGGGGGCTACAGATGCGAGTCGGCACCGTCTTGCCCTTTGCAGTCTTAGGGAGCTGTGTGGCACTGACAGACAGTGGGACTCTGCCAGGGTCATACAACCAGGACGAATGAGAAGTAGGACCTGAACCCAGGCCTTGGGCCCAAAGCCAGCTCTCTCTCCACCATACCACAATGCCTCCTGCTTTCACATGAACAAGCGTCAAATCATCAGACCAAGATACTGATAGCAATCTTCACAATCAAACACTCAAAACTGAAAGGTGAAGCTAACAACAAGTTGGGTCAAAGTGTCATCTTTTCTTCTTAAGTCTGGGGCTCATATAAACAGAAGACAAGTTTTGCTGGTGACTTCTCAAGGATTTTTTTTAAAAACCCACATGTATTTTCCAAAGAAATTTCTCCCCAGTACATTCTGATACGGAATAAAAAACGCTCTTTTAAAAAGACTCCTACCCTACTTTTCCTTTTTTTTGTGTGTATGCTCAACCATATCCTAGCCTCCAGGACCCAGATGACTCTCCTGGCTCTCGTGGCAGCTGCACTGCTGCCTACTGGCTAGAAGTGGCACAGGGCCTCTGGCCACGTGGAAACTCGCTGAGGCTCAGTGACAAGAGTGTCTGTCTGCCTTCTAGCTAAACCCACGTCCCCCAAAGTATCCCCATTACAACACATATGACAACAGTCAGTGGTCACCTGTCTCTGGAGTATCTCCAGTAAGGGAGAAACGAAGACCTTCTGAGACCACCAATTCCACTTTCAGAAGGCGCTACAGGGCAGGAAGTTTTCCCTGGCCACCCCAAATCCTCTTCTTCCCAATTCTCATCCATTGCTACTAGTTCTGCCCTCAAGAACCAATCTAATCACCCTTCCACACCACAGCCTTTGAAATGCCTGAAGACAACTATCATGCTGCAGCCCCCCCCTCCCCGGCTTCTCCTCTCTAATCCAAGAACTTCCACTGATTCTCACCATGGCATGGACTTGTGGCCCTTCAGAATTCTGTCTGTGCCCCTTTGGACATTCTCCAGATAATCAATGTCATTTCTAAATTCTGGCACTCAGAACTACACACCAAACTCTGGATGGGGTCTAACCAGGGCAGAGAACGACAGGACTAAGTGCCCAGCAGCACTTTCCTCTGAATTTTCTTTATGACCAAGAAAGTGACTGTGCCATTAATCAGGAAACTCAAATGCAAAGGGGCAGCTGTGAAGTCAGCAGGGGAGGGTGGCGGTGAGTGGTTTCTGAATCTGAGTTCCTTTCCCCTAACAAGTGGCCACTCAGCTTCCTCATCCTCATTTCGGCAGGATCTCTATCAGTCAGCCTTAAAAATGAGAAACTACACTGATTTCCCATTCTACAAAAGCTCTGCTTTATGAGAGACACCCCGAAGCCAGGGAGCCCTGGTCTCAAAGGTCACCTCAGGCACGTGGTGGCCAGCTGATGCTCCACTGGCCTTTTAACTTCTCAGGGCTTTGGGCAGTTCTCTAAGATTAGAGATTGCAGAGAAGGCACCACTGAACCCTGGTAGAGGGAGCTTCCTCATCTGGGAGTTCCCTATACCAGTGAAATCCCAGGCTGAGTCTCTCTTCCCATTCCTAGGAATCCTTACTCCCCTGTCTCTGTCATGTTCCTCCCGCCCAATCAACAGCATTAACTCCAAGGGGCCCATGGAAGTAAAACCCAGCCTCACTGCTTAAGTAACCTGCTTATGAGAAAAGGTCTACACCCCTCATGCCAATCTAAACTGCTAACTACCAGCTTCTGTCTCATTCACTTAAAGAACTGAGATCTTATGATTTCATTGGGTCACTTATCCTCTACATTTTGCTACAAATGCAATGCATTAAATTTTGTCATTACAAGGATACATTGGCCCAGTGTATACACTGGTGATGTCCTTGCTACACAGCCTTCTGCCAGCTGTAAATGTCCCCAGGAGGATGATCACAAAATATTTTATGTTTAGAAAGTATGTGGTGACGATGATCACAGGAAGACTGGTTTTTAAAGTCCAGTAGAGGCCACAGCAGCCCTAGGCTAGGCAAACACCAACCCAACATTTCTACCTACAACACCGCAGCAGTAAGCTCAATTCATCATGTCAAGAAGCACCAGGACTTAGGGGAGTGAATGTGAATTCATATTTAATAAGTGAAACCAGAGCTGCTGTAAGAAAAGGACTTCACCCCACCTACAAACTACATGGATGGAAGCTCCTCCAAACTACTTAAAAAGCCCTGAAAAGAGGCAGGGCAGCACCACTGATTTTTACTGAACAACAAAGTCAACCATAACATAATTAGGTGTCAGCTCAAAGGCCTGGACAAAACGCAAGTGGGAGGGAGCAGGGAGGAACCTGGGAGGGCTTCATGAAGGAGACAGCATGAGGGTCTGGCCATTAAAGGACATTTTCAGAAGGTAAAGAGGGGAAGCAGGAAGGACATTCCAGAAAAAGATTATGATTTCATCATATTAAGTTTGGTGACTAAAGGAAAAGCTCCATTAGTTCTCAAGGGGCTTTCTTCAGAGAATGAAATCTAATATGAAAATTTGATTTTTTGTGTATACCACTGTATATACTAATCAGCTGCTGGCTGGCCAATCCTTATTGACCTGAACTGCGGGCCCAGTTTTCTTCTCAGGATGACAAATACCATCTTTGCTTTTGGAAACGGGGAGCTCTCAGTCTGATCACCGTGCCCACTTCTCCCCAGCTGGGCCAAGCCGCTGCACTGGGGCAGGTGGGTCTGGAGTTTCAGCGGTCTTACTTAATGCCTGCCTCACTGGCCTTGCATGACCCAGGGATTCTGAAGAACCAGGACACGACTCAGATGAACCTGACAGAGAAACACATGTGCTTCATTTTGTGGTTGGCCTGGTGCTCTGCACCCCTGGGGGCAGACAAGGCCGAGCTCAGGGCTGCCTGAGACCGGAAACACTGGGGCTTAACCCGAGGTCCCTCAGTGCTACCACGGTGTGGGGGGAGGGCTATTTCTGCACAAAAACAGCCTGTCTGATCATGCAACCAGAGCCAGGGCTGTGGCCAGGCTCAGGGGAAACAATAACAAAACAAACAAACAAAAGATATGCTGTGGCTTAAAAAAAAATAAGGGCTCCAAAAGATTAACCAAAATACACAGCGGCAGGTCTCCAATCTAGCCAGTTTTTCCAAACTTCTAACTGAACCCAATGGGTCAAACTTTTTAAATGGAGAAAAAAAAATCATTTAAATTGGTATTTCAAGCAGCATAAAATAACCTAGGACCATAACCAAAGGGGCCTACTTCCCAAACTGCCCTTCTCCAACACAGTTTTATTCAATGTGAACCAAAACAGAGTTTTAAAATTCCAATCAGGGGCAAGGTAGTACAGTGAGTAAAAGCGCCAGCACCAGAATCAGGAGGACCTGAGTTGAGTTCCAGCCTCAGACACTTAACACCTACACAAAGAAACTAGCCGTGTAACCTTGGGCAAGTTACTTAACCCCAACAGCTCTCCAAAAGGCAAAAAATAAAATAAAATAAAATCCCAATCAAATTCTAACTGCTACAAGACCATAAATATCCATTAAGTGTTGGTAGAATGGCAATGAAAAGGTTTCACAGTAATACATAAAATCCATTTGAAAAAAAAAAAAGCAGGTCCATTCAGTAAAGTCCTATTCCAAGAGACTGAGCAGTACAGTGGGAAAGCGTCTTGGGCCTGGAGCCACAAAACCCTGGCTTTGGAGACCCCCTCCTGCCCAAGGGAGGACCTTCACCTCTCTCGGCCTCAGTTCTTTCATCTGTAAAATGGGATACCTGTCATAAGGATCAAATGCAACAGTGTATATAAAAGCACTCTGCAGATCTTCCACTGATACCTAAATGTTGGCTGCTATTATTGGGAGAAGGCAAGAGGACAATGAGACACCCAATATACATCAGTGGGGGGGGGGGGGGGAAGGAATCAGGAAGGTTCCATGGAAGAGGGAGCACCAGAGCTGGGCTAATTCAATACCCAGCTGCCCCTCCCTCTCAAACAACAGTTCCATATCACCACTGGTTGTCCTGGAGACATCTTGAATTCAGCACGTCACAACCAAAGTCATTATCATTCCCCCTACTTACCCCTTCTTAACTTTCCTGCTTCTCTCAAGGGCCTTATCATCCTTCTAGACACCCGTGTTTGTGGCCTTCAAGCCAATCTACATCCTTCACCCTCCCTCACCCACAAGAACCAATTGGTCCTGTTGATGCGTCTGCCAGTCTCTATCCCATTAGCCTTCTCTCCATTCATACAGCGTCTCCCCTAGTTCAGACCCACATGACCTTCTGCTGGGACCACTGGAATAGCTTCCTTACTGGCCTCTCTGCTTCTAGTCTCTTCCTTTGCCAAACCAACTTACAAAAAGCTGCTAAACTACAGATCCCAAAGCAGAGGTCTGATCATTAACTCTCTTCCTGCTTCTATGCATCTGGAGAGGACATCCCCACATCCTCTCTCATTTCTGCTTGAGAAAATCCTTCTCTTCCCTCAAGATCCAAATCAGGTGCCCTTGCACCCCCTCGAAGCCTGAATCCTTCTTTGTCCTACCTTGTATTACATCTATTTCTGAATTACTCATATTCTTCCCTCATCCCCCCAACTCACACACACTCTCTCTCGTCCCCTCCTTTTCTCCCCTCCCTCTCTCATCCACACACAGTTGTGAGCTCTGCTTCATCTTGGTGTTCTTAAAGGCCATTTAGCCCAACTCCTCATTTAACAGACAGGAAAACTGAGACCCAGAGAGGTTCAGTAACTTTCCCAAAGTCACAGAGAGGGTCAGCAGCAGAGATGGAATTTGAACTCAAGCCTTGTGAGTCTGAGTTCTATGCTCACACTGCCTCCTACAGTCAGAGCTTAATCGATGTTTGTTGAACTGAACTGAATTGGTCCTTAGACTTACTTTTGTAAACTATTATGGTGGAGCTAATCAAATGAAAAGTGAAAGCCTGATCACTGAAACCACTTAAAAGAACAAATAATCTTCCAGCACTTTAGAAGAGCCCACTACCAAGCAGAGTAATTGTTTATCATGCTTATTCCATTACGAGCAGCCCAAGGGAATACTCTGTTCAACTGGTTCGTCATTGCCTCTTCTAGAAAATATTAAAACAGCTTTCAAAAAGCCAAGCTTCTCTCATTAGCCTGGATTTCCATCCACTTAGTCCAAATGAGTAAGATTTTTATCACAGGGTGAGCTAAGTTTTAATGGACGTCAGAGGCTGTAAGAGTTGAAGGATCTTTGGAACAAGCCAGCACTGGCAGGTGGACAACTCCGTCTCCTGATCGATGTGGATCTGTAGGCCCAGAGACATGAAGGATTCCCTCAAGGCCACACAAGCAAAGCCCCCCAGCATCTGAACAGCACCTGCCAGGCCAGCCCTAGGGCTCTCCTCTGCTGTCCTCCCACTACCTTCATCTAGGTATGAATGAGCTTTGGGTATGCAAAAGGAGCGAGAATCCTGTTCACATTCACTTGAGATCACTCTAGACCAAGCTCCTTTTTACAGATCAAGAAACTCGGGGCCTTGAGGGGGCCACTGCTGTAGTGGGAAGAACACTGAGTTCAAATCCCATTTCTGGCACATGTGACCCATGTGACCTTGAGGTCTGCGACTGTCCTAGCCAGCATCTTAAAACTGCTCCATTTCCCCTGATTAACAAGGAATTAGGGGCCTCTAGACAGACACTGGAGAGCAGCACCTGAGTGTCCAGCACCTGGCCCATCGTTCTGTCCCCTCTTTCCAACCCCTGACCCTCGTCAGGTTTGCTCAGAGCTTTCTGCCCTCTTTGTTCCATAGCCCTCACATCATAGAGTGCATGCTATATGCCCCCTCATCAGCCCACACACTCCTCTCCCACAAGCCCCTTAAGAGCAAAGACAATGTTTTTTTCCACTGAGGTTTTCCCAGAGGCCTGACTGTGTCTAAAGAAGCCCACAACATGTTTACTCAATTGGATGGGCTGGATCCTCATGCAGCCAGTACCAGGAGCTTCATGAAGGTTTGGTATTGGAATTCCCAGTGAGAATTCTTCTTTTTAGAGATCCCTCTGATTCTGAAGTGGTTATCTTGGACCAAAACTGCTGCTAACTCTCAGTTTTCTCACATAAACAGACAAGATGGCACAAACAGCAAAACCCACAGATTATCCTGAACCTCACTTCTATCTCTGATTTTCATCACTTTCCTCTCTCGTGTGCCGCAGCTTTCAAAAGGCAGCAAAGTGCACTGATCTGAAATCTAACTACTCCCTCCCTTTGACTGCTGCTAATCAGAACTACTAAGATGAAAAAAGAAAACTCAGAAGACCTGGATAACTTGAAAAAGTGTGAAATCTCTATATTGTACAACCAGAAAGAAAGGGTTTGATACCAGAGAAACACTTTCCCTAGGCTATTAACACAGTGAAGAGAGAACTGAAAAACATACTTCAGAGATCCTGGAAGATACTCAATAAATATTTGGTGAATTTAATAATACAAAGGTTATCTGGCTAATCTAAATAATAATCTGAATATTATATCTTTATAACTTTGGTTCAAGGAAATATCTAACAAATGTTATTGAGAGGCTGCCTCTCTCTGACACAGAGATCTGCCTAGAGTGAAGACTTTCCATTAGAAAACATTAATATTTGATAAATGCTCCTAATTCCACACTAGCACAGACCAACATCCAGAGGATTTAAAGGGTTCTTCAGAATGTTGTTTGGGATGTTATTAGATACTGACATCAGGCAAATATAACAATTATTATCCACTTACACAATAATAAACTGTTCTGTAATCATTCCTTTCATCCTATCAGATCATATGAAACACAGGAAAACTGAATTAAAGACATGTTTTTAATATCATCTCAAATATAAAAATTCTTTTTTATTTTTAATATTTTATTTCCCCCCATTACATGTACAATTTTCAACATGTATTTTTTTTTAATTTTGAGTTCTAAATTCTCTCCTTCCCCATTCTTGCAATGGTAAGCCACGTCGATATAATATACCAAACATAAAAATACTGAATGCTTTATGTGAATTAGTATAATATATAATTCTATATTTGCATACATCTTCATATCTCTACAGATTTTACTAAATATTTAAATGGACAATATCATTCTTTTAAAAAGGTTTATCAGCTTTTAATTGAATTTTTAGTTTTAAATTGAATTTTATTTTCAGTTCCAAATTTTCTCTTTTCTACCTTCCTTCCCCAACCATTCACAATGTAAGGAAAAAAAAGTCATTAAAAACATGTATTACCATGCAAAACACATTCCCACATCAACCAAGTCCAAGACCTCTAGCCAGCAACTATCCATCTTCAGTTCCAGGCTCTCTTGGGAGGCAGAGCACAGGCCTCATCAGGAGGCCGCTGGAATGGAGACGGCTTTGCAGACGGTGGCAAATGCCTTCTCTTTTTATTCTAAACTTACCTCATCATCATACTGTACAACAACGAGTCTTTGGAGGTCAACAGAAATCAACAGGCAGCCAGGAAGGGCAGTGAATGAGTCTGCTGGCCTCAGAGCTAAGAAGAGGGCGAACAAGGGCCTTGCTTTTCTTGTCTGCTCATCTGCTAGGCCCTTATGCCCTAAATAAGGGGGACAGCAGAGCACGCACAGAGACTGTTGCACGTGGGGTCTTTTACTAGCTGGATGACCCCACACACATCACTGAGACTCAGCTTCCTCATCTGCAAAATGAGAATAATAATATTTGCACTAACTACTTTACAGGGTTATCGTGAGGCTCAGGTAAGGTTTTATATATGCGTGCGTGTGTGTGTGTGTGTGTACATACATATATACACATGCATACATATAAAAGCTCTGTAAGCCTAAAATACTATATAAATTTCGGTTATAATAAATAATAATAATTATTATTAAGAATTAACCAATCAAAAGGGATTTACTGAGTGTTTTCTATATATCAAGAACTGTGCTAAGCACTGAAGATACTGAAGAAAATAAAGAAAAAACAGACAAAGTCCCTGCACTCAAAGAGCTTTCATTCTAATGGAAACAAGAGGTCCTAACCATAACTGAATTCTGAGTATTTCCCAGTCAGAAAATGATTTCAAGCTCACTTTCTACATAGTTCTCATCAGGTCTGGTCCAGGCACAGGAGTGACAATGAACTGAGATGATGATGAAAACACTGGGGGATCAACAATGACCCATTTAGTTACTTGGATGAATCATAGTGACTGCTCAGCCTTGGAAATACCACAGGGCAGTCATGTCAAACGCAAAAAGAAATGGGATCACTAAGTTGTATGCCAAAAACAAATTAAATTCCTTTGCTTTTGAAATGAATAAAGTCCTTAAAATTTGAATGAAAGCTGTTTCTATAGTGGAAAGAATACTGGCCTAGGAGTCAAGGGTCTCAGCTCAGTTCTACCATAGTTGGCTGCATAACTTCTATCAAGTTAAAACATCCCCAGGCCTCGGTTTCTTAATTTCTTTTTTCTTTTTTTGTAGTTCTCAGGTCTTCTGCTGACATTCTTTTTTTTTTTAATTTATTTTTAGTTTTCAACATTCATTTCCACAAGATTTTGAGTTACAAATTTTCTCCCTATCTTTCTCCTACTCTCACCCCAAGATAGCAAGCCTACTGAATACCCCTTCCCCCAATCTGCTTTCTTATATCCTCCTCCATCCCCCCTAACTTTCTAGTAGGGCAAGATGGATTTCGATACCCCAGTGACTGTACATCTTATTTCCCAGTTGCATGTGAAAAACAGTTCCTGGTTTTAGTCCTAGCTCCTTTGACCTCCAGAATATCATATTCCAAGCCCTTTCATCCCTTAACGTAGAAGCTGCTAGATATTGTGTTATCCTGATTGTGTTTCCACAAAACTCAAATTGTTTCTTCCTGACTGCTTGCAGTATTTTCTCCTTGACCTGGGAACTCTGGAATTTGGCTAGAGTGTTCCTAGGAGTTTTATTTTGGGGATCTTTTTCAAGAGGCAATCAGTGAATTCTTTCAATTTCTATTTTGCCCCCTGGATCTACAATATCAGGGCAATTTTCCTGGAGAATTTCTTGAAGGATGATTTCTAGGGTCTTTTTCTGATTATGGCTTTCAGGTAGTCCAATAATTTTTAAATCATCTCTCCTGGATCTATTTTCCAGGTCAATGGTTTTTCCAATGAGATATTTCACATTGCCTTCTATTTTTTCGTTAGTTTAGATCTGTTTTATAGTATCTTGATTTCTCATAAAGTCATTAGCTTCCATTTGCTCCAGTTTAATTTTGAAGGAATAACTCTCTTTAGTGAGTTTTTGAAATTCCTTTTCGATCTGGGCAATTCGTCTTTTTAAGGAATTCTTCTCCTCACTGGCTTTTTGGACCTCTTTTGCCATTTGAGTTCGTCTATTTTTTAAGGTGATAATTTCTTCAGTATTTTTTTGGGTCTCCTTTAGCAGGCTGTTAATTCATTTTTCACAATTTTCTTGCATCATTCTCATTTCTCTTCCCAATTTTTCCTCCACTTCTCTTACTTGCTTTTCAAAATCCTTCTTGAGCTCCTTTTTCACGGAAGCTTTTGATGCAGGAGTTTTGCCTTTGTTGACTTCTTCTGGTTCCATGTTTTGATCCTTTTTGTCCCCAAAAAAAGAATCTATGGTCTGATTGTGCTTCCTCTGCTTGTTCATCTTGCCAGCCAATTACCTGACTTTTGAACTCTTTGCCATGGTAGAACTCTGCTTCTAGAGTGGAAAGAGCTGTGTCCCAGATGCTGGGATTTTTGCAAATGTTGTCAGAGGTCTGAGGAGGACATCCTCTCTACAGCCACCATAAGCTCTGGCACACCGGCATTTCTCACTACAGGACCACCACCCAAGACTGTGACCCAGATCCAAGCAGGTCAAAGCAAGAGCGATTACCCTTCAAATGGCTGCTTGGTCCCCCTATAATCTGCAGGCCAGGAGCTCTGGAGGCAGCCATGTGACATCAGCTGCTGTGCCTCCACCATCTCTCACCCCGCGGGCAGGGGCCAGACCCCACTCTTTCATTACCCGGTTCCAACAAAGTTATCCACTGACCTTTTACTTTCTCTGTGGCGTTTATGGGTTGAGAAGTCTGGAAACCTCCACAGCAGCTGGTGATTCACTTTCCTGAAATCTGCTCTGGCCAGGTCTGGGCCACTGGTTGGGGCCACCCTGGGTCTGGGATCACTGGCTCACGCACAACTGTGCTTGGCTCCCAGCTTGATGCGATAGACCCTTCTTGCTGGCCTGCCAGGCTGGCTTTAGCGGGAGATTTGTTTCTCTCTGTCACTTTTTGGGTTCTGTAGCTCTAAAATTTGTTTAGTCATATTTTACAGGTATTGGAGGTGGTTGGAGTGGGAGCTCAGACAAGTTTTATTCCACCATCTTGGCTCCACCCCCCGGTTTCTTTATTTCTAAAATGAGTGATTGGACCAAATCATTTCTAGGGTCTTAGGAGGCACCTAGGTGGCTCAGTGGATAGAGCACTGGACCTGGAGGCAGATAGACCTGTATTCAAATCCAGCCTTAGACCCTTACTAGCTGTGTGACCCTGGGAAAGTCACTTACCCTGTTTGCCTCAGTTTCCTCATCTGTCAAATGAGCTGGAGAAGGAAATGTCAAACTACTCCAGTATATTTGCCAAGAAAACCCCAAAAGGAGTCACAAAGAGTTGTACAGGACTAAAAATGACCCAACAAAAACAATATCATATCTAACCTTCTATTGCTCTAGATACAAAAAGAATATTTTCAATTCTATATCAAGCCCAATTAAAGGAGGGGGGATGTGGAAGATAAAGACAAGGAAGTATCATCAGTTCTACCCCACATCTCCATATAAGCCATCATAGTTCAGGCTGTCACTATTCATTGGCTAGATTACTGTATTGGCTTCCTACCTCCTCTCCCTGGACCTAGTTTCTCCCCTCTCCAATTCATCTTCCAAACACTGGCCAAATGACCATTCCTAGAATACAGGGCTGACCGCAGCGCTCTTTTAGCAGCTCCCATTAGGACAAAACACAGGCTCCTTGGCTTGGCACCGAGAGTCCTTCCTGGCCTGGCCCCAGGCTCCCTTTCCAGGAGGATTCCTGCACATCACTTCCCTTCATGAACGTCAAGGTTCAGTCAAACCAGCTCCAATTTAACATTCTGTCTCCCAGGTCTAGTAAACACATATTTTTGTATATATCCCGACATTCAAATGTGAAGGTTTGTAGCAAAACCTAATTTGTAAGAATATGAAACCTCCCCTCCCATATGGCAATTATTCACCACCTGACTCTAAAATATGTTCCATTCCGTTTTCTTCCCCCAGATCATATCCTGGCATTTGTGGGCTGTTTCTTGAACTCAGCAGCACTAAAAAATACCATATTGCCCTCTGAGTAAAGGCCGGCAGTGTTAGCAGAGCTGGCCAGCTCCAGGGGACACAGCTGCTGAGCCTTGGGCAGATTAGGGCTCGCCTTTGCTGACAATCAGCTGTCAGCCAATAGAGATAAGAAACTTGGGACAGATTATAGTCCTTAGTTCAAAGAAAGTGTATCAATGGGGCCTTATTACCCCCAGCCTTTCATCACAAGAGAGACAAAAATCAGGAAGTGAAAAGAGAATAAACATCCTCGGAGAACATACTTTTTCCAGTTCCTTAAATGTGATTTCACTAGCAGAAGAGAATTTTACATAGGACGCCAGACTCCCAGAGCGGGAAGCTATGTTGTGCAGGGACAAAAAGGCAAGCCCCAAATACAACTGAAGCATCACAAGTAAACTGGTAGACAAAAACATCTGTGTTTTCGTGTTTTTGTGATGAGGATTTTTATAAACAAGGTGGCTTCATCGCTGCTGGCTGCCTCTGCCAGCAATTTCGCTCCTTCTTGCCAACATCCTGAGGGGCTGCTATCAATCACTTGTTTCATCATTAAAAAAAATAATCTTTGTATCTCATCTTGGATGACCCAGGACAGAGGCACAGGCGACAGTGGGGAAGACAGCGAAGTTGGGGCTGCTTCTTGTTATAATGCCAAGCAAAGGCAACTTCCCAAGGTTCAAAATACCAGCATAGGTGCTCTCCATTTTATTCAGTGACAAATTAAGAACAGAGAAGATCAAAACGTGACATCATTCCAAATACAGCATTTACTAAGTGTGATTCAATCATCTCCAAGTACTACCCCACCCCTGGACATTATCATGCATTTAGTCAATTCAAAAGACCCTCTTCTAAGTACTATGCCACCCCTAGGCTGTACCTTCATTTGGTCCACCACAAAGCCCCTCTTCTCAAATGGAGATTAGTTTCCAATCATAAGTAAAGTACATTCATTTATTCAATCATAGAACACAAAAAGGTCAAAAGTTCCCCACCCTTGGATCACAATTGAATCTACCCCAGAGTTACAACAAGCTTAAGCACAGCATTTAATACCCAAATGGAGGTCTTTTCTTCATCTTGACACAGGCAAGTTCTCAGCAATCTTAGTTTCTGGGGAGACAAAGCTTTAACAAGGCCACAAGATACACTGCCAGTTTCTTCATTAATTCATTCTCTGTCTGCAGAACAGTCCTAGGACCCCTGAAAACATTAGCAAAACCCCCTTCCAGGATTTCTGTAAACATACAACAAGAAAATCCTGCTTCAGGGTTTCTGAACCAACAGAAAGGTTCCAGAACCTCTGCAACAACTGCACTGTCCTTCACCAGTGGACAGAATTCACTCTCTGTCTGCAGAACAGTCTCTGGAGCTCTGAACCAACAGCAAGGTTTCAAGACCTCTGCAACAACAGCACTGTCCTTCACCACTGGATAGATCTGGCAAAATAACACCAAAACAGACAGACAAAGTACCAGCATAACAGCCATGTCTCCTCAGTCCTTGGCAGCTCTCAAAAGTCCTGGGCAATTCAATGTGGCCCTCAGCAGTCCTCTCTGTCTCTCTCTGCCTCCAAGGGTGCTGCTTCCAAAAAGTTCTTCTGCCTCTCTCTTTTCTCGTGTCTCTCTAAATTTACGTCACCAGCTCCTCCCAGTTCAGCCCTCTCTTTTCACATCAACAAGTCCATCCCACAAGTGGGATTCACAAGCTCTGGGTTTTAACACAATCAATTTGAAAACCAAGTCAATACAGGGGGATCTTTATATTCCATTACTATTACACTTGGTGGGGCCAAACCTGCATCTCCGGCAGTTTTCCCAGCCCAATACTGGTTGTTCATTCCCATTACCCAACCCACTTCTTTGCTAACATTTCTACATTCATGTTCCCCTTGGTTAGACTAGAAGAGTAACACCTCCAGCAAGGATGGGCCCAGAACACTCTAGATAACTGGATCTTAATTCTCTTTAGATGTACAGATCTTTCTTGGTTTCTAGCCCAGCTGACAGCAATGTTTCTGAAACACTTTGCATGTGTCCTTATCTTTTGGACTCAACAGTGACTTTCCCCCACCCCCAGCAGAATTAATCACCAAACCAAGGCTAAGGTGGTATTTCCCCAACTTGCTTCTCACCCTAAATAAAGACACAGTATTGTAGGTCTATGACCCTGACTGCTGTGCCTCAGTTTCCTCATCTGTCCAGGTTTCTTCAACTATCCTGGAGCTCCTCTGGGCCAACCTTTCTGTTTTGTGGATGAAGAAAAGGAGGCCCCCAGGGTGAAGGGTCTCTTTGAGAGCCTCCATCAGCAGAGCTGGTAGGGAACCTACTTCCTCTGACTCCAAAGCCAGCACACTTTCCATGACACCATGCACTAAAAATGTCCTTTGCTGTAGTGATCCCTTGGGGCTTATGTTCTGGGACCATCAGGTACAGAAAGAGCTCCAGACTGCCAGTCCATACTACACACCCACCAATGCCAAAGTAACTCCTTAAGCACAGCTTCTCCCACATGCCTTCCCCATTCGTCCCCAGTGGCCCTCTCGTTTGTGGGCCCAAACATCTGCTTAGCTTGGCAAGCCCTTCACAACCCGGCCCCAACCTGTTTCAGATCCTAATGGCCATTATTCCCCCTCCCTCCCTCTGTGGTCCAGCTCCCCTTCTATTGCAGTCCTTTCCCACCTCTATGTATTGGCACCAACTGTTCCACATATATGGAATGCACCCCCTCTTTACCACTGCCTCACAGAATCCCTCTTTTGAAAATACAACTAAAGCTTTCATTTCTTTTTCTGGAAATTGCCTGTTCGTATCCTTTGACCATTTATCAACTGTGGAATGACTCATATTTTTATAAATTTGACTGAGTTCCCTATATATTTGAGAAATGAGGACTTTATCAGAGAAACTCGCTGTAAATGTTTCCCCTAGCTTCCCGTTTTCCTTGTAATCTTGGCTGCATTCATTTTGTTTGAGCAAAACCCTTTAAATTTAATGTAATCAAAGTTATCCATTTTAATTCCTGTGATCCTCTCAGTATTTCATTTGGTCATAAATCCTCTCCCTATCCACAGATCTGACTGGTACAATCTTCCATTCTCTCCTCATTTGCCTATATAACTCTTTTTGTCTGAATCATGTACCCAATTTGACCTGATTATGGTGTACAGTGTGAGATGTTGCTTTGTTTCTGCCAAACTGCTTCCAGTTTTTCCAGTAGTTTTTGTCAAATAGCGAGTTCTTGTCCCAAAAGCTTGGATCTTTGGGTTTAACAACACTAGATTACTATGGTCATTTTCTAATGCTCTTTCAAAGTGTTTATGGTTTAATCTTCTACCAAGAGAATATTTGGACACATGTACATGTATGTACACATGCATAAGTCAGTGCTTACAGATCAAAGTGAGGTGGTTTGGGAGGACCCTGCACAAGTCACAGGTGATCATCATGGTGGGAGAATCTTCCTCAAACTGCTAGTCTAAGTGGAAATCTGAAATCCTGAATGAAAATTAAAAGAGATGGCAAGGGGCGGTTAGGTGGCACAGTGAATAGAGCACTGGCCCTGGAGTCAGGAGGACCTGAGTTCAAATCCGGCCTCAGACATTTAACACTTACTAGCTGTTTGACCTTGGGCAAGTCATTTAACTCTGACTGCTCCTCCAAGAAGCAAAAGAGAGAGAGAGAGAGATATGACAGGCAGATGTCAGTAAAGTTACAAATAATGAATGGAAAGGCTTCCTGGTGATGGAGTCAGCTCCTCTGAGCTGCCCCAGCGGTTGCCCCACCACACTGGTTTAAAGGACAATTTGCTGAGTCCATTTCAAAACCATTGCCTGGGAAACTTAACTAAGATAAAAGAAAAACTCTGATTGCAAGAGACACTATTAGCTAAACCCACTGATATATTTTTCTTATGACAGATGGCTTATGCTCTGACAGTGTTTGCATTTAATGCATTAAAGATTACCTATTAATAAGGAAGCAGGTATGCTTTCCACTGATATTTCTAATTATAAAAGAAACAAGTTCTTTGTAACTCACTTTATGATGAGAAACTGCAATGAGGTTTATTTAAAGGGTGGGCCTGATGGGACTTTAGGATTTTATATCTAAGTCCTGTTTGTGAAAGGCCCTCAGATAGAGCTGACAGAGAACCAGGCTTTATTTCCATAATTGCCACCACAAAGCAATGTTTCTCAGATTCACGGCGCCTAGTCTTTTTCCTCTGTGACCCTCATTCAGACACAATTAGGTTTTGACATTCAATCACTTAACAAGCATTAATAAGTACCTAGGATGTGCCTGGGACTCAGTCTGGTGCTGGGGATACAAACCCCAAAGGGAGACAGTCCCTACTCTTAAGGAACTCTCTTCTATGAGGGTAATACAAGATAACCAAGAAGAACTAATTAATATGTATTGTATCCATTTCTGGCACCTGCCTTCCTCTCCCCATGGTTTGGGGTGGGGGATTGGTGATAGCAGCATCTCAGCTGAGCTGGCACATCTCTGGGTCTCCACTGTGGGTGGGAGGTGCCAACACAGCCACTGGGGCAGGACCTGGAGCAGGCCTCCCCACTCCTAGCTCAGGGAGAGATGGATGGTTGGAGAATTCCGCTCTTTCTATGAATCCTTCATGATCTTCATGTAGACCCTCAGTGATCCTTATTTAGGTCACTCTTCAAGGATGGAAGCTAATGTCCTGACAGACTGACATGGAGCCCTTAGACATTCAGGGCACAAAACAACTAGGTGTGAAATAGCTTTCTCTCTACATATCTACTTCTATGCTCTGTAAATATACTATTTCACATTCAGCCTCCCATCTGAAATGTACAGATGTAACAATACAGGTATAATTACCATATGTATGAGTAAAACACACATACATATACACAAACACGTGTATGTACCCAACTATAGACACATAAATGCACATACACACAACATAAATACTTATTGACTAACCCAATTCATACATTATGGGAGAAATAAGCAACATATCAGTTTTTATGCAGGGCTGATTAACAAGACATTTGGATTCAAGATTGGGAAGCTGTAGATGAATCACACATAGATTTAGGGCTAGAAGGGCCACCTTGATTTTTAGGCCCCCGTATTTCACAGATAAAGAAACTGAACAGAGCAGAAAGGGTGCCAAGATTTGTTCACACACGTAGCAAGGTGGCTGAGCGAAGGATTTGAACCTGATGCTGTGCTCCTAGCTCTAGCACCAGGGTGAATGGAAAGATGTGGTGCTCTCCCACATCTCATACAATCCCAATAAGAACACTCTCCCATTTCCTATCCATTCTTTACATAGTTCCTGCAACAATCTTCCAAAAGAGAAAATCTGACAGTATCACTCTGTGGCCTCTAAGACAAAATAAAAAATGCATTTCCAGACATGGCAATGTGAGACCAGCCTGCCTTTCTGGGCGATAGCACTCGATGCCTCCAGAAGCCCTCGTTCTAGCCAAACTCACTTTTGTGGCTGCCTATGTCGGTAGCACACACTCCCACCTCCCTGATGCCTGCATTCCATCAAGGATTCACTTTGGTGCTTCCTCTAGGAAGTCTTCCCTACTTGTTAGCCTTCACTCAGTCCTCAGCTTGTCTTATATTTATGTACGCATTTACTTCTTTGTTTCCCTGGGCGGACTGTAAGGTCAGGGACTTTGTTTCTGTTTTTGTACTCTTAGTGCTTGGCAGCTAGCAGGTCTTAATGAATGCGTGTTCAGTTCCAAGATAAAGGAGAGAGTAGACCAGAAACACCAGCTGTCACTTGGCTAAAGCCCTCTTGTAGATTTAAAACAGGAGGACTTGGGAAATTTTTAGTTAATTCTTCAGTGGTCAATGGTGTATGCTTGAAAACCTTGTAACAGAGATGTCTCTGGTATAATGCCATGTGCTACATACACAAAGAGTTGAGTTACTATGGGAAAAGCCAAGTTTCTTTTGGTGACTATCACAGTCTTCAGAGAGCATACCTCCACATAGCTCTCTCCCATATGTATGTGTTACATCATTTGACAGAGAGCAAAAAAAAAAAACAAAAAAACCCATTAAGTCTCCTGGGACTGGACCTAGATGACCCTGACTGCTGTTGCTACTCTCTGGGAAGAGTATGCTGGGAGGGCAAGGAGAAAGACCCACCCCATACCCCTTTCTTTGCTCTGGGGCATCAGCAGTGGCAACACTCTAGAAGAGTCAAGCTGGGTACGTCGCAGCAGGGATTTTTGTTCAAGTCATAGGCCAGACTAGTTGGTTTCTGCGGCACCTTTTCGACTACAGAGACCACTGGGATGGGGCACTTTGGGTATTTGGGACGATTACCACTCTATGTATTGGAGTGGGCCAGTTTCACGGTGGCATGGTACCAAGCACTGAGGATGAGGAGTTGGAGATAAGAGCTCAAGGTCAGGGTCCACTGCCTGTTACCCTGGCCAATCACAATCTCCATGGGGCTCAGTGTTCCCATGTGCAGTGGGAGAGAAGCAGCTTGGACCAGATGATCTAAGGATTTTCCTAGCTTCGGTAGCTAGGATTCAACAGTAACTAATCAGTCAGTCAGCCAGCATTCTTGAAGCACTACCTGTGTGCCTGGTGCTGTGCTCAGTGCTGGGGGTACAAAGGAAGGCAAAAGACCGTCCCTGGTCTCAAGGAGCTCACAGTCCAGTCAGGGCAGAAGATGCAACAGCTGTGTGCAAAAGGCATTAGAATGAAGGCCTGGGAAGGGCTGTGTACAGAAGGCAGGCTTCTAGCCAGGGAAGCCAGGAGGTAGAATAGAGGTGAGGATGGAGAGAAATCCAGGCCAGGGAGCTAGTGGGTGAAAGTGCAGAAGGAGCACACAGTTCTCGAGGAGTTACAAGGAGGCAGGCAGAGTCTGCAGAGAGGAGGAGGGGGTACAAAGAATGGAGAGAGAAGGCGGGGCCAGCTCACGAAGGCCTCTAAACACCGCGATGGTAATGGAGCCAGAGCTGAATGAACAGGCTGGGGGGTGGTATGGTCAGACCTGTACTTTAGGAAGGTCAACATGAGAGCTGAGTGGAGGATGGAGGGAGGAGAGAGTTGGGGCAGACAGACCAACTGGCAGGTTATTATAGTGCTCAGGGCTCGCACCAGGTAGTGACTGTCAGAGGAGGGATCCCTGTGGAATGTCCCTCCTTGCTCCTTCTGCCTTTTGACATCATACCTTTCTTCTAGGGCCCAGTTCTATTTCTACCTCCTGCATGAAGCCTTAAATTCACAACAAGGTCCCTCTTTTCTGAATACATTATAAATATGTGGTGATAATATGCTAACTCGGCAGTACCACCACCACCACCACTACTACTACTACCACTACTACTACTGCTACTACCACCACTACTACTAATGCTGCTGCTGCTGCTGCTACTACTACTGCTACTACTACTACTACTACTATATTCATACTTAAGACTTTAGTTTCTGTTTTTAAAACATCTTGTTTTGGAGGGAATAAAAGACAAAAAAAAAACCCTTTTTTTAGAGCAAAAAGAGTGTTTTAAAAAAACACCGAGCCATTGTTTTTCCCCTCAGTAAAGAGGGGTGCTAATGGGCAGCAAATGTCCAACATCAAACACAACCAGAGATCACCGGCCTGACAGTTTCAGATCAGAAAGGTCTGAATTATGTTTCAGAACATCTTCTAACCACTGTGTGATCAGAGGTCCCCATTTGCTTTTCCTCTTATACTGTAAAAATAATCGAGCACATCTCTCACTATGGGTCCAAAGTCTTTTTCACCATCTTTAGTCTCATTCTGAACCAATCAAAAGGAACAAAAATTCCTTTGTGAATATTATCAATAAAGTAATGGGATGTACAGAATTCTATGGCAAACAAAACCAAAAATCTGTACATGCAAAACTCCGTCTTTGCATAATTGTGACTCTATCGTGAGATGTGTGTGCACGGCTTCAGACAAGGTGAAATCAGATCACACAGGAAAGTTCTTTCTGCCCAGAGATTCCAATAGTGCAAGAAACTGACCTGAAGGCCCAAATATCAGAGTAAATGTCAAAAGTGAATCGGGATGGATGGATTCAAGTTTGGGAATCACTTGCTCCTCTAACGAACACGGAAACAAACAGAAAGGTAACTGGATGACAGCTATGACCCTGACTCTGAAGCTGGATGCTTCTGTTACAACACGTTTGGTTTAAAAACCACCCCAACTGCCAAAAGATGTGAACATGAGCATCTACTATGAACATCATATTTAAAGAGGTGTAAATATGGCCACACCTCAGAAGAAAGGTTCCAGAAAATGACTTCTCTGTGCATGTTTCTAAGGATTCATGGGGGTAGTCACTATTTCACTAAGAGTCAGCGATGGCTAGGCCACGAGAACAGGCTGCCAAGGGAACACGCCTTAGTCAGATCCTTCCTTTAATGCCCACTGACTCCAGAGGGGCAATTCTCCAGAGTGTCTCTCTGCAGCCGTTTACCTAAAGTGGCCGCACGTGTCCACTGATGGCTTTTGTTTGGTGATCACGGCCATGTCAAACTTGTTTAATTACTGCTTCCCAAGGCTTACACGCTACTCCCTGAACAGCAAAAGCTGCTCCAAAGCTTTTAGAGGGAATACAACATTGCACAGGCCTTCCCCATGAAGTGGACCACAGTTCACTGGAACCAGCCAGCTCAAATAAACAAAATGGAAACAGACATTTCTAGCAAACTATCTTGAAAGCTTTCCATTAGAGTCTATCAGGGGTATAAGCTGAGAACAGCAAGTGTCCATGTTGGAGTGGCCCATGTCTCTTCTTCCCTTTTAGTCTTTCCTAGTAATGATGAATGGGTCTTTTTCTGCTTCATTTGATAGCTAGAAATCCCCATGAAAAACAATATGAGTCTCTCTCTGACTTCCCACTGAGCTTACCTGACCCTTCCTGGAATGTACCACTAATGGTAACCTACCAGAATTCAAGGGAGTGGCCAAGGTTCTCCAATTGAATTCGGGGAGAACGAATACATTTGAAGTAGAAACACTCCTTAACTTCTAGTCCTGCTGGGAATCTGCCCCAATTCCAAATATATGCAGCACTCAAGGGCAGCCTTACAGCACATGTGTCATTATGCTTTCGATCCTCCCACAAAGTTTACCCCTGGCTCTGAGCTTCAGTCCCTCTCCTTAGCACCCCTTGGTGCTGGGCCAGCACCAGGCTTTGCTCCCTAGGGGTCCTTGGGTTGGAGGGTCACAGCAGCAGCTGAGAGGAGGAAGGTGGGAAAAAAGAGCATGGGACAAAGGCAGGGTGGATCAGGGGTATAAAGCAATGAGAGAGCTTTTCTTGAGTAGAAACTCAAGGGAGTAACAAAAGAGAAATTTGAAAAATGTTTGGAGGAATGTGATTGCTTTTAAGAATAATGCCTATTCAGTGTGTATGTTCCCGTATATAGAAAGCCCGTCTGTTCATGCTGAAAGATCCTCTGAAGGGACTGGTCCCAGTCTCCAAATGCTTGTTCTAGCTCACAAACACTTACTAAGCACTGCAGTGCCTCATAAGCTCTTGTTAAATGCTTGTGGACTAGGTAAAAGGCACCATACTAGGTGCTAGGGAGACAAACACAAAAAGCAAGCAGCTCCCGCTACCTGGGAACACACCCTACCATGGGGATAACAGGAGAAAGCAGCAAGTCCACTCTTATGAAGCCACACAGAGCATGGAAACGTGAGATAAAGCGTGTTGTTGCAGATTCAATGCTTTGTTCCTGACTCACCCCGCTCTGCCTGCCTCTCCGTCATGAAGCCACGTGCCATTAAGTATGGGATCTCACACTGTAAATGAAGGCCTGGTGTGAAGGGGAGCCACCGGTCCTGCCGATACAACAGCTCAAAAAAGCCAAGCCCTTTGGTGTCCATGTTACAGACCAACAGCGTGCTCTCTAAGGGGCACCAAAGTATCAGGAAGTGGAAGTGGCCCCAGCTTCTTGAAGGCTCTACAGGTGAAGCACTGGGGGAGGGACTGTGAGGGTGGGGCACACGCTGGACTGAAGCCTGAACCACATGATGACGGGTCTGGGTGTTCTGGCCACAACAACCCATCCTACTCTCCATTAGGCAGCAAGCTAGCTGCGTTTAGGGCAGACGGAAGCAGCATTGGCACCAATGAGACGATCCAAGATCCCTAAAGGACTGAAGGAGGTGACCTTAAGAGAGGGCTATAACGGAGCCCAGAGGGATCCCACTACTCTAGTGAGCATCAGTAATCATGTCTAGAAAGGCGAGTATTGGGCCCTCCTTCCAGAGCACTGTCCCCTCCCTTACTGTCACAGTTTCTTTGGAAAACCAGCTTCAATATGCAACATTCTGAAGGAGAGAAACTTTCCAGGAATCAACATCTGCTAACTGACATTCCTAATGACTCAAGTACCCAGATCAAGAACCCCTCCACTCTGTTCCCTGACCTGTAAAATCCTCCATTTGTCCAGGTCCAGTAATTACCTCCACCCAACTTCAGACACTTCCAGCGGAGTCCCAGACCACCTGGAAGTCAGCACATCTCCCCAGCCCACTGTCTCACTGCCTAAAGAAGGACTTCCTGGTTCCCTGGCTCATTCCTTTTTTTTTTTTTTTTAAAGCAATTGGGGTTAAGTAACTTGCTCAAGGTACAAGGCCAGTTATTTCTGGGTGTGGTGCTGAGTATTGGAGCCCGGATTTGATCCAGGTCATCCCGACACTGGAGCCGGTGCTCTTACTCGCTGAGCCACCTGGCCACTGCACCCTGGCTCATTCCTATTGGCCCACTCTGACTTCACTTGACCACACAGGTCATGTGTAAGTCCATCCTATGGCTGGCACCTTCAATGTCTCCCTAGAATCCTTTGTCCCCTGGATCTTCTTGCATCCCAACCTCTGAATCCTCTTCTTTGGCTAACTAGTATCTGGCTTCTCTATTCCTGAGCACTGCTGGAGAAAAATCAGGAAATCACACAGACTTTACCCATTACACATTTAGGATATCTGAAAGCCTAGGCCTCTGCTCAAGAAACTTCTGAGACCTCCTACTGCTACTAGGATCCAAGACAGCCACAGGCATAGGGGGAACAGAGGGGCCCCCGTGACACAGTCTTGAGGAAGTGAAGACCAGAAGAGCGTGAAAACCCAGTCCAGGGGTTTGAGGAGTGAGTAGTGAGGAAGGGGAGCTGGGGACAGTGACAAGTTTTTTTTTTTAAAGCTGCATAGAGGGAAAGGAGAACATGGGAGAAGAGCTAGAGGGGGTAAAAGGGAATGAAGAGAGAGCTTGCTGAGGTTTGGGGAGATCTGAACATAGTTATAAGCAGAGGGAAAGGGCTTTCACCCTTCCCCTGAAACTATTCTCTCAAATCTACTCCACCAACATAAATGGCTGGCTCTGGAAGCAGCAAAACCTCCAAATGACTCAATCTTTTCTCGACTCTTTACAATCCAATTTCCAAAACTATATTTAAATTGCTTTTTCACAAGAAACCTGTAACTTTCTAAAAGGCAAGTCCAATGGCTTCCCCCTCTTCCTTCCTTTGTAGCTCCTGACATGGCGGACTCTTTACCACTGGAGGAGACTCCTTCCCGACCACGTTCTCCTATTTCTCCAGTCCGTCTTCCTTGGTCTCCTTTGCTGGCACCTCCCCCTCTCTGCCATTCCTCCCTGTGGGCCCTCATCAAAGACCTGTCCTTGCTCCTCTCTGCTTCTCTCTCTATCCTCTTTCCCTACTTAGTCCCATAGCTTTGCCTCCCACCTCTAAGTAGATGACCTCTACTGTCAACTGCAGACCAGCAATTTCAGTTGCTTAGAGGACATTTCTACTTGGATGCTTCATCAGCACCACAGTCAATATATCCCTCAACCTGAGATATTAGCTTTCCCTTAAACTGACTTCTTTCCTTCTGTCTGTTGCTCCATTATCCACCCTATCTTCCATAGTTACATTGGTATTATTGATAGCCTGCAAGTTCTCCCTGTCTCTCCCTTTCCCCTTATTCTTCGTCCCTATCAGCTTCCAAGTCTCGTGAATTATATCTCTCCAACCCCTTTCTCTCTACTCCAACACAACCAGCTCCATCCAGGCCCTTTCCACCCCTTACCTGGACTAGTGCAATAGCTTACTAACTGATATCCTGGTCTCCAGTATCTTTCCCTTTCCTTTCCATCCCTGATAATATTCTGAAAGCATAGATCTGGGCCAGATACTTAATAAGTGTTCACTGATTGATTCTTCCCTACCTCTCTTATCTCTTATACCCAAGTAATTACCCAAGTTATGTCAATGTTGCCTCTGAAAATCTCTTAAATTAACCTCCCAATTCCTTCCCAAGGCAACCTAAATAAACACCTTCAATTCCACATGTCCCTATTGAAATAGTCCAACATATCTTTTCATGACTGCTCTTTTTTCCTCTAATCTATCCTCCAAATAACTTCCAGAATATTTCTTATGAATACAACTAGTCACAAAATATATATAAACGTATCAATATTTATGCACTCAGTAATCAAATGTGTATGCAAAACATACCTGTATATGTCTGTATTTATGCACGTGTACATGTATGTAAGATCCTGGCCAGAGACTTCACACAGAGAGTAAGCTGGGCCCAGCACAGAAGGGGAGGAGACTGAGCTGGACTGCTTTTGGAAGTGAAGTTGCCCAGTACTTTCACTGACACAAAACCCATCCTTTAAACACTGATGTTCCCCCCAAAACAAAATGGCGGGTTCGGTGTCTAGGCTGAAGCATGTTCTTAGTGAGGACTTCCATGCTAGTGGCGGCATAAGAGACATCACCTAGAAGCTGTATTCAAACAGGTCAGTGACTCCTCCACCTTCCCCAGTGAAGATCACAACCAATTTGTGTCAGCCCATCCTGGGCACCTTCTGGTCCAGGTTCTTCCATAAAGTCACAAGTGATGGACGATTTGTGCCAATGCCATCTTAAGATGCTGAAAACTCCCACCTGCTCCCTCAAGACCCAGATCAGGCAGTTCCAAGTCTTCCTAATTATACTATCATTTAAACACATCCCTCAAAAAGATGCTATTTTTGTAGCCCATGTTCTTGAAAGAAAGTTTTCCTGCCACTGCACTTACCCCTAAACTTAAGGAAGGAACATAGGAGGTAGAAGGTCTATTAAAGATTTCAATATGTCTTTTACCATGTGCATTTTCCCAATAAAATCAGATGATGGTTTGAAAGAGTAATGGTGTACCAGCATCACGCTGCTTATTAGACAATGCTGTGCTTAAGAAAATATCCTTTCAGTTACTGACTTTGAAGAAAGTAGGGTTCTGAGATTACTGTTGTGTTGGGGTCTCTGATTGGGCAGGAAAAATGCTATTTCTCCTTCAATGCAATTAAATTAGTTAAGTACATTTAAAACAGTGCCTATAAAGGGGTTCATCTGGAGACATCAGGGAGGACAGGTGAGTAATGACACTACTGTTTTTTATTAGTAACTAAAATATTCAATGAAACGTGAGGAACTCTGAAAAATTCATAAGATCTGTTTCACAAATTACCAAGGCAACTGGAAGCCTAAATGGTAAAAATGACAAAAGATTTGTTCTTATGGTTGATAAAAAATTCATATCAAGGCCTTAAGTAAAGTTACTTTCTGTGTTCTGATTTAATGAATCAGATGAGCAGGAGGTGGGCAGGGCGACCCAGACAGAGCTGACTCGCTGAAGCCTGTGCTAATAATGCCCCTGGTACAGTCTTCCTTGGGACAGTGAAGCCAGAACAATGTGTCAGACTGAAGCAATATCAAAGGAAGGGAGAGCAGGGCCCACGACACTCCTTGACTGGGGAAGGGCTGCTAAGTACTTTTATGTCCTACAGGCTTCAGTGACCCAACAAGCCCCAGAGCAGCCGCCGCAGCAGTGCGGTAATAAATGGTCCCTGAAATAAGATTTTTGCAATTTTGTAATTCAAGCTGAAAAACACACGTCGATTACTTGATGGTTTTAACCCTATTGAAAGGCTCAGCCTGAGAACCCACCAGTGATTTCTTAAAAGGCGAACCCGTGTTAAATGTTTTATGTGGGCTTGTGTAGCAGGATTGTTTTTATTTCTTTTAAGTGCATTGAACTTTAAAATTTCATATTAACTGGGGAAAATAGGGTCTACAGGGAGTTTTTGGATGCCATTAATGATAAAATATGTGGAAGAGAAATGAAATCTCATCAGCTAGGGGGAGCACGTCAGAGATAGCTCAGGAACAAGGCTGGGGATGACCGCTAAAATGTTCTCATTCAACACCAAACGCACATTGATGGCTTCGCCTCTCAGCTCCCAATTTCCAAAATGATTCTATTTCAAAAGAGACTAATTGAAATAACTTTTGCTGTAAATTCTGCGAATGAATGTTTAAAAAAATGCAAAAACAAAATGATTGGGAGATGTGTGTATCCATATATATATGCATACATATATATGTGTGTGTATATATATATATGAACACACATATAAAACATGTGTATCTATACACACAGAAATCATAGAAAGTATTCTTCTTCCCACCATACAGCAGGGTACAGAGAAAAGGTAGAAGTTTTATAATTCAGTTTGGAAAGTTAACTAATAGCATTTTCTTTACAAACAAAATTCTTCAAAAGGACAATACTGTAGCATACACATATATTCTCTCTCTCTCTCTCTTTCTCTCCACCATCCCCTCACACAAGCTACAGAACATTACTTAGAATTTAAAAACTCAATAAGTACTTACAATGATAATAATACAATAGCGATTAGGGTCCATTCTGCAGGCTTGTGGATGATATTTTTATTTGTTAACCTAAAAAAGAAGAGATAGGAAGATAAAATCAAAGAATTTTAGAAAGAGAAGGGACCATGAACACCACCTGGTCTGACCCACCTCTACACCTTCTCCCTCACCCCCCCACCTGCATTATTCCCTCAGCCTTGGGCAGATGCTTCACCATCACAGGGTCACCAGGCCACAGAGATTCATTAACAGAGGAATCTTAATTTACTTCAAATGCCATCAGACCAAGATGAAATGGAGTAGAAGTCCTCCCTCTTTCTGGACACTTTGCATCTTCATGCAAGGTTAGCTCGGAAGCTTTTTCAGCAGTCATATTATGACACTATTATTATTCCATACTCTGCCTTGAAGGAAGGAAAACAGAGGATTTGCCAATGAATTCTGGATTGTGGAAAAAATTCACTCTTCCATTATTTCCGGATGAAACACTATTTACAGCAATATGAATAAAACAAGTCAGGTTTTTATAAAGAAGAATGTGCTTGGTATTTGGGTCAAGGATGATAGTAGTAGACAGATGGTATACAAAAGGCAGTGGGATGGTCTAGCTGACTGAGCACCAGGTCTGGAGTAAGAAAGACATCTTCAAGAGTTCAAATCTTGACTCAGACTCTTACTAGCTGTGTGACCCTAGGCAAGTCACTTAACCCTATTTGCCTCAATTTCCTCATCTGTAAAATGACCTGGAGAAGGGAATGGCAGACCACTCTAGTATCTTTGCCAAGAAAACCCCAAATGGGGTCATGAAGAGTAGAACATGACAGAAAAATGACTAAACAATAGATGGTATAGAGTTTTCATTTGATAAATACCATTTCAAATACAATAATGATCTTGCTCTGTTCTTATACAAACAACAATACTGATTTTGGACAGAGATGGGAACCAGAAATTCTGTGGAAAATACATGGGTGTTTATAGAAATCACTTTGGTCCTCTCTTGAACCTCATTCACAGAAGACAGAAGAACAGGCCAAAGAACTAAGGGTCTGAATGTTGCCTCTGCCCAGCCCGCAGCAGAGGTGTAAGGTACCAAAAGCGAGGGCAGCAGGAGCTCCAGGGGCAGTGAAGGGTGGATGCCAAGGGTGTCGGCCTACACCTACATTCAAGAAAATGCCGTTAGAGACAAGTAAAGCCTATTCATTCTGAGTACTCTGCAGCACCCACTTGAATCCTAAATAACTGTTGCCCTGTGGATTCTGCAACAGCTCCCTTAGGATGGATTACTGCTCTGGGAATACTGCTAGGGAACTGGCCCAATAAAAAGAAGTTAAACCTCTTGTTTGGGGTCACTGTGGAAAGGAATATTAAGCATTTGCTTCCTTTACTGTAAGCCCCAAAGTCTCATTTTTTTTAATAGCCACTTTACTACAAGAAGCTGGACTGTAGGGGTGGTTAGGTGGAGCAGTAAATAGAGCACAGGCCCTGGAGTCAGGAGGACCTGAGTTCAAATCCGGCCTTGGACACTTGACACACTTACTAGCCATGTGACTTTGGGCAAGTCACTTAACCCCAATTGCCCTCCAAACAGGAAAAAAAAAGAAGCTGGACTGTAAAATTAGGCACACACATACATAAACACAATGCCCACAGTGTGGTCTAAAAACATTGGCAATCCTAGGGTTTAGATATAAGAGTAAGACCCACTTCCACAGAGTCACAGAGGTGGAAGGAACCATAGAGGCCATCTGGAGCAGGGATTCTTGACCTTTTTCGTCTTATAGGTTTCTTTGACAACAGTCTGATTAAGCCTATGGACCCCTTCTCTCAATGATATTTTTAAATGAACAAAATAAAATATTCAGGATTACAAAGGAAATCAACTATATCGAAATAACGATGTAGCTTTTTTCCTAAGTTCCCAGACTCCAGTTTAACAAGCCCTAATCTAATCCCACCTGTAGCTGACTAGGGACCATCTCAACAGTGAAGAGATGCAGGGATGAGGCAGTTGATTTACTTTAATAGGGATAATTCTCATTTTTCCCACCAGCTGGCTTCAACTTGCCTCTGTGTAACTGCTACTCTGGAGCCAGCAGAATTAAGCCTCTCCTCGACAGCAGCCCCTCTTTCCTAGGCTAAGCCAGCATGGCACCCTCAAAGATCATCTCATGGTCTCCAGTTCCTTCATCTCTTGGCTACTACTTTCTGGAGGCATTCCAGCTAATAGTTTCTTTCCTAAAATAGTTTCTTAATGTGTGGGCAAGTAATAGAAAAGGAATTTATATGTGTTTGTCAGAGACGCTGTGTTGACAGCAATTTAAAAAGAAACAAAGAAAAAGTACCTAGAGGTTTAAACTTGCAGAATGTGCCCCAATTTTAAGATTTACATAAATGTTCAAAAAATGCAGCATTTTCAAAGTATAGTGCATGTGGGTAAATTGTTGAACTTTTCCTTTGCTGTACCAACAAAGGACTTAATGGTTATTAAATGACTAGATTAATTGTGTTCTATCATTCAATTAAACAAAGTTGTAGAATTTGAAATAAACAGCTGAAAAGTACAAGTACTCCCAAATACAATTATAATGGCTAAAAATGTCTTTAAAAAAAAACTAAATAGACTTAGAAAAATGCTTTGATGAATCCTGATGACAGCCACAAACATTACTAGGAATCTTCTGATGGAAACACTCTGACAGGTAAATCACATGTAAAATTCCAGTTAATCTGCTGAGCTGAAATCTAGTGGAAAAGACAGCTCTGACCCACTGGGGAAAAGGCTCTTCAAAGAACACAGAAAGCGGCTTCAGGCTTATGCTTTACAAGGTCTCTCTATTGATCTGAGCTCTAGAAGCAATCCTTCTTGTACTCAAATGGAGAAATATGGTTATTGGTGTCAATGAACTCTTCCCCTGTGCCAGTATTGATTGGCAAGGTCTCAACACTAGGCAATGTTATCAATCTCTTACTTACAAAAAAGGAGTCAGCCTAGAAACAGATACAGACATCTGTGGCAGGGCTGACTTCCAGAAGGAGATGAATCTGGAAGACCTCAAAGTTAGTTAGCAGGCTAGATCCAGCACGAATTTCCAAAAGAATGAGTCATTTTGAACAATTCTGGCTAAATCCCCAGGTAAGCAGTCCTTTGTAGAAAACAATCAAGGCAATCATTTTTAGACGGTCTCAGAAGAAAAATTTCCAAAAAACATTTAAAAATAAGTTAGTTCCTGGTAAAAGACCCTGCTGACTCATTTTTTACCTCGTTGTTACCCGAATTAAATAATTTGCAACTCAAATGGAAGGGACTGATCTGTTAGGAAAGGAAGTAAAAGGCTGCTTTTATTACATAATGTAAGCACATACCAGAGGAGGCACAGGAGCAGGAAGAGGAGAGGAGGAGGAGTGTTTCAAAATTTGTACCAAGATTTGATTAGATACATTGATCTCTCAGTTACTGTACTTATTAGATGGGGCTGAATCTGACAGGTGTGACTCCTCCAGGTTGTTAAGAACCTGGAAATGTACATGGAATTCAGAAACCATTACCTGGGGCACACACTATATAGATCACTTAATTAGAATGTTCCTCACATCTGGAGACAACTATTCTACAATCATTTTTGCTTTTTCACAATCAAAGATATTTATTAAAACATAAGCACATACCTTAATAGAATGATCTTCTATAGGAAGGCCATGAAAAATGGGGTGCCAATTTAAAGCGAGAATTTAAATCCTAGTTAATTTTGAGCTGTTCCTTCTCCCATTTCCTCCTGTCACTAAAGGCCTTTTGCTTTAATCTGGGAATGCAATTCCCATTTTGATCATACCCTTTTCTTTGCATGTGCCCTTGTGGAAATGTCCATGCAATGGCCATGTCTCTGCTTAAAACAAGCTTATGAGTCCCTAGCACGTGCCATATCTTCCAGCTTACTACTCACTAGACCCAGGCCTTCCAATGTGGAGTTCAGATCAACTGAAAATGTAAGTTTCATTTTTACTCTAACTTTGCTAAGATTTGCTAGTAAGTCCAATTGACTTTCTGCTGGCAGACTCTGACCTTCTTTGAAACAATCTTAAATAAAGCTGAATATACACACCAGAGCACACCAACAGTTAAACACCAATTTTCTCCATAGATTTAGCTGTATTCCGAATGTGCATATATAAAGAAACAGTAATGATGACTCAGTTTACTGCTAAGAAGCCAGTGAGGATCCCAATTCTATGTGATCAGAGCAGAAACCACTGACCGCCAATAGCACTTAATCTGTGCCACACAAATTAGCATTTGCTTAATGCTACACTAAGCGGCTCAGTGGATAGAGCCTCAGACTCTTACTAGCTGTGTGACCCTGGCCTCAGTCTCCTCGTTTATAAAATGGGGCAACAGCACCTTCCTCAGGGTTATTTGATTCTTACAACTGAGAATCAAATAAAATTTTATATATGTGTATGTGTGTGTGTATGTATATATAGTGCTTTGCAAACCTGCAAAAAGTTATTATATTTATATATATATATGATATATATTAAGAGTTATGATAGTATTTCTTCATTATTCTATGTGTGAAACTTATCTTCCCAATTAGAATGTATCCTAGAGGACAAGAATCTTGCTTTGTACTTTTTTTTGGTTACCAAGAACTTTTAATGAAATATTTTAATAGAGACATCATTTTTAAAATTAAGCAAAAAAACAATTTCCATAACTCAAAATATTAAAAATCTTTTCATTTCTCCCAAATAATCTCCAAATCAGTTCTGATTTCTCCTGTTATGTGAATAATACTTCTGTTTAAATATACCTCACTTTATAAAGTAGATGTATTCTTGGGAGGACAGAGGATGGAGGGCAAAAATAAAATTTTAGAAATTATATAATATTTTAAATGTAGTAGGGGATTATGCTATTCTAAAGGAATCCAACAGTGAATTATTTTGTGGAACAAAGAATTTTTAATAATGAATTTGTTGTTCAGTCATGTCTGATTCTTTGTGATCCTGTGGAGCATGGTGTCCATGGGGTTTTCTTGGCCAATATCTTTGCCATTTTCTTCTCTCAATGGATGCAGGCAAACAGAGGTTAAGTGACTTGCCCAGGGTCACCCAGCTATTCAGTGTCTGAGGACAGTTTTGAACCCAGGTCTTCCTGACTCCAGGCTCAGAGCTCTATCAGCTTTGTACTTCTAAAAAAATATTCCTCTCTATTCCAGACCCCAATAGTACCTAACATTTGCTGACTAAAACAAAACATTTTATAGCCCAAGGGATTACATATCACTGTATGTCAACTTTTTTTTACCTTGGCTTCAAGTTATTACATTATGAAACACACCCAAACTGAATATATCAGGAAAATAGAATCTCATGGGATAATACAGGGCATCCCAAAAGTCTTGTGCAGTTTTAAGCTATTAAAACTTAAGAGTTTGAAGAAACTTCAGCAGTCATGAGGGTCCCAGAGGTGGACAGTGATTTGCCCAATGCCACAGGGTTAATAAATAACGGAGACTTGAATTCAGACCACATCAGATCACAAACCCAGCATGATTTCCATGGTGCTAGAACTGGAAGAACATCAGAGGACACAGTTCAGCCTGTACGTAGAGAGGAATTCCCTAGAGAACCTATCAGCAGTAGGTCATGGAAGGAAGGAAGGATGGAAGGAAGGCATCCCCTGAGGGGGAATCCATTCTATCATCCCAGGATTGCAGGCCTGGAAGGGACTGATACTGCAATACCCTCTCTTTACATATTGAGTTTTGAGTGGAAGGGGAGCTTCATTGTCCTTAGGAGATAACAGCAAGAGAGTCTAGAAGAAAAACTGAAATGCCAGGCTGGGAATGTGGAGCCCAAGGCTCTAGCTCAAGACCCCAAAAAGGAAGAATTACTTAGCCAAGATGTGATGGCCTAGAGTGACGGAAGGAGCCCTCCACTGATGGACTCTGCTAATGTGCTGATTTGTTTTTCTTGCCTGGAGTTATTTGTTACAAAGAAGGGCTTCTCTGGGGCGGGGGTGATGTGGGGAGTAAGAGTTAGCAGGAAATGACCAAGATGCAAACGCAGAGGAAAAAGAAAAGTACATCACTGAAGCCTAAGAAATACACATTCAGAAGCAGGCATAAACAAGGACATTTTGTTACCACCTTTTAATATACACTTAAACGCTTCACTTTGTGAAGTACATGGTTCCACATACCACAAAGTTCATGTCTGTTGATGGTACGGTTCTGTACCTCAAGGACAGGGGCCATCTCATTCTTATCTTTCTGTCTCCAGAACCAAATATTGTCCTTGCACCCATAAGGTAGAGCTTTCACAACTACTGATTGTACTGGACTTGGAGTCAGGACACCCAGAGGTAGAATATCACCAACCATGTGACCCTGGCAAATCACCTCTCCTCTCTTAGGCTCACTCTCCTCAGATTTAAACGGAGAGAATCACAGCACCTTCCTCATGGGGTTACTGTGAGGATCACATGAAAATGACACATAAACAGCCCTCTGCAAAGTGTAACGTGCTAAATAGAAGCTAGTTTTTGTTATTATTATTATTTTAATACCTGAAGGACAGGTTGGGGCTCAATCATGGTTGGTCCTTAAATGTCTAATAAAGCTCAGACTTTATTTGGAGAAGAACCATGCAGTGATTGTAAGACCATAAAAGGGAGCTGAGCACAGACTCATCTTACAGAGAAGTAAAAAGAGGCTCAGAGAGAGGCAGAAAGACACCAGGTCACACAAGAAACTAGGAGCTGAGCTGAAATTCAAAGTCAAGACCCTGGAGCCCAAAGCCTTCTGTTCAGTCTACATGATGCTGGGCTATGCTGTAAAACAGTTACACTGGCAGAAGCAAAAGGAGGCTGGACTTTGGAAGGTCCAAACCATGTCAATACATCATCCACAAAAGAAAATGAGGACCTGACCTGGGGGCGGTGATGGCTGGAAGAGACAGAAGAGGACATCCTGAAGACCAAAACAAAGAGAAGACTTGGCAATTGACTGGGCAAACGTGGGGGAAGGGAAAAGAAAGGAATCAAAGACAATCCCACAAACCTGGGGTTTCAGACCTTTGTGCCTTGGTTGGGGCATTACTGACAAAATAAGCAGAGTCAGGAAGAAGAAATTATTTAGGAGGGCAGAAGAGCAGAATGTAAGAGAGGATTCAAAATATACAGCAACAAATTTCTATTTCAAGAAAGTCTACATAATGAACACTCTACATTGTGTTCAGGGCTGTTCTTTGCTTCCTTCTAAGTTTTCCCCAAGCCTCACTTCTCACGGTGGTGCTGAAATCTAAATTTCCAGCCAATCTCCAAGCGTTTTCTTTACAAACCAGAATTCCTTGTAAGCTGTTGATTGCAAGGACAAAGCAGGGAAAAGAAAATTTTATTATATTTGATACTAACCTAAAAGTCTGGACAAGATTTTTGAGTTCAGTGTAGATATCACTCAATGTAACCTGAAGAGGACCCAAGATTCCAGGCAATCTGAAAATAATAACAAAAATGTTCAATTGCTTTCTTTTTAAAATGTTTTCTTAATTCTAGATAAACTTCTGTAATCTGTGAGTAGAATAAGTCTATGCCTCTTTTATGTGTAGGCAATTCTAGAAAGTTCCCACAATACTTTCATGATTTAACTGAGACACATGGCAACACTTCAGTTCTGTGACTGGTGAGGTATGTCACTAGGACATGACTGACAGTAACAAACCGATCTGCTTTCCAGGAGGGTCACAAAGTGATCCTGGAAGAACAGAGGCAGGCTGGAGGCTATGTGGCCGAGATTTGGTACATTCTGACAGCGTTTCTCATTTCTTGACTCCCAGGTTTTTTAGTGGAGGAAAATCCAGGGGTATACATAGCATATTGTTTCCATTTAATTGGAAAGAGATGGTCTACATGTAAGCACAGAAATTTCAAGAAAAATAGCTGGCTGACACTCTCAAATGTTTTGCCTATGCATATAAACAGGAGGTGTGTGCTATTTTTGAAAACATACTTCTTGGAAGTAAATTTACTACTTAACCAACTCATAGAATCTCCTCACCAAGGGCTCCTTGCAACAATGAAATCATGGTTATGGTCTTCCTCCATTTCTCATCAACTCCACCTCCCCCCCAAAAAAATCCAATCATTGAACTGAAATATCAAAATGAGAGATGTTTTTCCCAACAAATTATGTGTGCAATATAAAATCCAAAATGAAGATTTGGTAAATAAGACAATTTCAGTCTTCACATGGAAACAATTTTTAAAAGTCAAATAACCTCATTCTCAAACTACACTTCTGAAACTTCCTTCTTTTCGTACAAAGGTTGTTTAAAAGTCTAACAATGCTCAGAAGTGAGCATGCCTGAATTCTACACAGCCCAAACCCTACTTCTCTTCCACAAACATCACCCCAAAAACAAGTCCCAAAAAGAAAGAAAAGGTACTTTTGGGGCTAACTCCATGGGGCACCAAAATAAGAGATGGATGGTTAAGTGACTGGAGGGCAGCTGTCATCCTGACTCCAGAAAGGTGACTCACTCGCAAACTTCCTTTGGAAGAGAAGCCAAGGCAGCCCCACCACCCCAGGTGACCTCCGACAAATAAGCGACCCGAAATGTCACTGACAGGGCTAAGTCTAAGGACAACGAATATTTTCCTTTAGAGGAAGCCAGAAGTGGAGGAGAGAGTAAACGGTATGATGTCTAAGGTCTCCTGTACTAAAACCACAATTCAAAGGCTCTAAGGAGAAAGGAAAACTTGCAGCTTAAGATCCCAGTGTTGACCATAACCTAGCTCTCTGTATGTACATGTTACCAACTGATGAAAACAGTTAAGCTTTGGTTTTTAGAGTAATTTTTTGAAAGCCGCACTTGAGATATTGTAATATATAATATGTCTACCACAAACTGGTATCTGAATGGGAATAACTTCTCATTCAGGAGTCAATGATCCTAAAATCTAAGCTATTTTATTTTTCTACTTAACAGTGGGGCAATTCTCAGGAAACCAGTTCTCCACTTAACTAATCCTAATTTCTCACTTAATTTTGTGACTCCCATATAGTATTTTTTCCTCCCTACCAATATTATAAAAATCCATCCAAAGTTTCAAATAATGGACTATAATGGACAGTTGAAGGAATCTATATGACATCTCTAGAATTATTTTTCAGAATAGCTGAACATAAGAATAGTATTGCTGTCAAGTCTCAAAATTATTATATAAAATTTCTAAAATTATTATATACTTACACTTTAGTCAATTTTTCAAGTACAATTCGTCTTCTAATCTGGTTCTGAGAACTTGAATCTATGAGCGGAAAGGTGGGATCACCCTGAATCACATTAGCAAAAAACAAAGAAGAAATGTGATTTTATTTCTTATTTTAAAGAATGGAGAATCACCACAAATTTAGGAAACAGTATTTTTCTTAACCCCAAACTGGTAGTTTAAGAACTAAAGATAATACTTAAAAAAAAAACAATTTTTAATAAAATGATGACTATAAAAGTTCCAGTTATCAAGGTCTGCTTTATTCATCTTGGGAGGGCTCACAGCCATCCTAGGCAGAGATGAACAGCGACACTAACATGAGCCAAGGTCCTTCCACCTTTATGTATCTGCCAAGTATCAGTGTCTTTCCCACTTTAGCACAAAAAGTCATGCTTGCTGTCCATGAACACTTATGTATTCTCAAGCATAGGGCCAGGTGATCTTTTACGCAAATAAAATTTATTCCTAAATTTTGAATAAAACTCTCTTTCTAATCATTACATATATATTCCTAAATCTGACTTAGAAATTCCTAGTAAAGAAAAAGATTTTTATGGTAAAACCCAAGATAAAATGATCCAGGCCTTCTTCACATTGACTAGAAGTCTGTTTGCCAATCCATCTTCTCAGAGCCACGGCCCTAAACAAAGTGTGATCTGGTAGGGACTTAAGACACTGAGTTCACTCCTCCTTAGAACAGATGAGGGCACTGAGACTCTTCTAAGGTTGGGTGAATGGTCTAAGACCATTCAGTAAGTCTGTGGCAGATCTTGGACATTCTCCAGGATTCTCCTATAAAATATGTTCCACAGAACATAATTTTCTCCAAAATTCTTCCAGTTTTAAAGCGAGGACTGCCATTTCTGCTATATTCTCAGTCTCACAGATGAATAAAATTAAGCTCATACTTAACATTCAACTAACTGATGCACATAAAAGAACAGAATTTAAAAAGCCTCTGCTGAGATGTTAATATATGGGAAACCTTTCTCTTGCTGAAACCTTTGCCCTGCCTTTCTGGGCCATCCCTACAGAGTACAACAACAGCCCCATCATTTATAAAAACTGCACACAATCCTGGCAGGCTGTTGCCAAAAGGCAAGAACTTTCCTGGAGCTCTTGGGGGCAGCCAGAAGCATGACCTGGGGGCAGAATCAAGCAGGGTTCAACTAGATTTAAAAGGGAAAAAGACAGCACTCTGGGGGCCCAGGAGTGTTACTGTTGTGTGATCATCTTTAAGTTGAAGAAACAAAACAAAAAAAAAACCACGGTCTCTTAAATTCCTCCCTCCCTCCCCCCCATACCTGACAGCATGAGTTAAGACATACCTTGTCTGTGGTTTCTGCTTTGGAGGACTGGTCATCCAGAACATATTTTCCTCTATAGAACTCCCTAATCCTTAAATTCAAAGCTTCAGTTTCTTTTTTTAGGCTCTCATAACTTGGCAGGGGGCGAATGGCAGCGTCTGAGCCACTGAACGGCAGAGACTGATCCAGGGTGTTCCGAGATACCTGTTCAGCAGTGGGAATGTGACCCTCCAGCCCTGGAACTAGGGTATCCTTGTCCTTTTCTTCATGCTCAGCCTGAGGAGCGGATGGTGAGGCTGTCAGAGGGAGAGGCACATAGTTCTCACCATATAAAAACTTTAATGTTTCTTCTGTCTTCCACTCCACCAAAGTCTCTTTGAGGGCTTCAAACAAGCCTGCTTTGGCTTCAGCAGGATCCACCTGGACTGGATTGGAACCTGACGGGGCAGGTTGATTCAACTTTGCAAATTTCTTCCTAAAGTGTTCTGCTCCCTTTTTGCTTATGCCTACCAGAGTTATCTGTGAACTATCACAACTGTCTTCAGAATGCTCTGAGGTTTTTGATTTTTCTGAGGAAAAATCTGGGGAAACACAGATATTTTCCTCTTGTAAACAAAGGGCACAAGCGTTCGCTTTCTCCTGGCTGTCTAACATACACCTGTTCAATTGCTCGGCTAGGTCTCTGTCTTGGTGTCTGGAGCTGGCCTTCTGGCCAGGCCTCTTTTTCAGGATGCTTTTTGGATATGGCTGCTGCCTTCCAGGGGTCGAATTTGGTTTGTTTCCTGGTAGAAGAGAGGAAACAAATCCTTGCTCATCATCGCTGCTACTATGACTGTGGGTGCTGGAGGAACCAGACTCCTCCTGGCTTCTCGACCGGTCAGGATTCTCAATGTCCGATGTCTTAACAGCCTCATCACATAACCTGACTTCTTCGCCAGAATGACCACTGGTGGGGGCAAGGTGGAAAGAAGAAAGAACAGACTCACAGCAAAGCAGGCTGAGCTGCTGCCATTTTGCAGTTTTCTAAAGCAAAGAGTTTTGAATGACATGCTAAGAAGTGGCCAGGACTTAACTTGTAAATCTTTACATGTGCTTTTCAATGAGTACTGGGATAGATTTTACTTCTATTTCTTTTGGTTTTCACTTTGGAGACTCTAATTACTAGTTTCACAAAAAATAAAAATATCAGAACCATTTCATTTAATAATTTAAAAAAACTAAAAAGGGTAATTCAGACACACAAAAGATGATCTGACCACCACAGCCAAGGAAATGGAAAAGTTATGAGGAAGAGGCAGTAATTAAGGGCTGTTTTACCGAACAGTGAAAGGCAGCACAGGGAAGCAGCTCAAGAGCTCCCTTGGCCTGGCTTTATTCCTGCTTCTGCCCCACTTGCCATGTGACCCTCTGAAGGGTCATCTCTCACCAGTGCTCTAGCCTACATCCCAGGCCAATGAACCATACCAATGAAACCACAGGTCCAGTCAAAAAACAAAGATTCAAAGATTAAGAGCCAGAGAAAGGCAAATAAAACAAATCTCAGAATTTGACAGTAATGCCAATAACAAAAGGAGACATTTTCTTCCTGTGTTTTTGAAACTTTGCAAGAGATCTGATAGAGAGATTAAGAACTTTTGAGTTTGTTGTTGGGTATTTTTTTTTCTTAGGAGGACGTGCTGTTTTTGCAGGGGACAGCCAGGAATGTACTTTTTAGTCATAATTTATCCCCAAACCATGCTATTGACTATGTCTAAGGTCAAAGGAAAAATAAGTGAGTATAATTTGGTGAAATCTAGAATCATTTCACCTTTAACAGTTCAGGAATCAATACAAAAATCTTCAGCTGGGAGGTGGCAGTCATGTTTTTCTATATTACTTTAAAATTCCATGTTAAAGCTATATGAGATTAGATAAAGATCTCTAACCCACTCAATCTCCATCTAGCTAGCCTCTGGGTGGTGACTAATAACCAACCAGGATTGTGCTTTTTTCTGAGGGTGGGGAGGTCAGGAGGTCATGCAAGGAACAGGATGGTAAGAGTGACACTCTAAAAAGCGGCCATAGCTTGGTGAGGAAAATGATCAAAGATTAAAGAAAAAAAATCCAGGAATCTAAAGCATTATTTCAAATAATTACATAACTGGGAAATCCCTAACTCTAAATACTGTACATTTAGATTTTTAAAAACCTTTCAACACATATAATTGGAACAATCTATTTAACAAAGACCCGCAATACACAGGATGGAAAGAGCAGGAGTTCTGTTTGTGTCAGATTTCAACAGGTTCAATTAAGACTTCCCAGGTAGGAGCAGCTGTTCACTAAATCATACAGAGCAAACCGTCCTGCTAGGGCAACACAAAAGAAAAAGCTCAACGGGTCCAGTATTCATTGTGGAGCACAATGGGGCACTTCCATAATGCATCAGCACAGGAAATCAAAGAGCTTCTATCACCTGGCTCATTGCCAAGGCTTCGAACCATGGCTGTACTGCATAGACAGGATCCAGATTCAACCATACCTTTGTCCTTCCTTTAGCAGCTGGATGTCAGGAGGTCTACGATCAAGATAAAGAAGAGTTTTTAAAAGGTGATACGGAAGAGGACATACATCAATCAGTTATTAGTATTCATTTATAACTTTACACAACATGGTAAAGCAAGAGACCTTCCCCTCATGGGAGACAGGGGACAGTATCTCCACTGAGTCAGAGGAAAGGGCCAGGCACATCAATCTCTTATTGAAGAAGCAGAAAACGAGCTGATGGTCCATCCATAAGCCCTTGGCACTTTTCACATGGTTAAGGAGCTTTCATAATGTAAATACTAGTGGTTTAAAGTCTAATCTACTTGTTTTAATTATGCTATTTAGAAGTAAATTTTAATTTACACTTGGACTCTTGGCTAATGAAAACTTCCAGCCTGATCAGAAATTACAATAACAAATCCAAACAAAAATATGAAACTATAAGTTTTAGAACTATACAAAAATAAACACATAAAAGAGATGTAAGAGTTAGGATACGTAGTTCTTACAGTACTGAAGACACAAACTCATTTAATATATCCAAGGACCTATTAAGCTAAAAATAATGCAACATAACTTGCAGTTAAAATGAAAATCTAACTTTCCACTAAATGTCAAAATCAAATATCTATGACCTAAGAGTATTCGTAATAAAACAAAAATCAACAGTAATCAAAACCAAACTTTTTAAATTTCCTAAGATGCTCAGCGCTATACTTTCCCATGGGAGTTAAAACTTTTTTTAGAATTTTTTTTTCATTCCTTAACTACTAGTGTTTAAAATGACTATTCTTTGCACCTCATTATGTCAAGAAATCAGGGAACACAGTCGGTCAGTCAGTGTACTAAAAGAATGCCAATAAATCATCCCAAGAGGAGGATCTTGGTTTCCATTGACCTCTAACTAATTATGAACTTTTCTGGTTCTAAATAATCCAATTAGGTCACAGTAGTAGAACATTTATTGAGAGTTTAAAGAGACCTTATAGGTCATCCAAATTACCCCTCCCCCCTCATTTGAAGATGAGGAAACTGGTCAGAGAAGTTAAGTGTCTTCCCAGAGGTCACATGGGTGACAGCAGTAGTCAAGACTTGAAACCACATCCTCTGACTCCAAATCCATATTCTCTCTCTTACACACACACACACACACACACACACACACACACACACACCCACCCCTTAGATACTTAATAAACGCTTGTTGATCGGATGACCTGCTCACTTGCCACATTTGGCCAAGCCTACAGCTAAGTCTCCTGCCTCTGTTCTGTGCTCTTCACTCACATGGTCACCAATCCTTATTCTGGCTCTCATCACCTCCTATTCATCTATGACAATAGCCTCCCAGCCTCCAGTCTCTCCCTTCTCCATTCCACCCTCCTGTATAGAAAATGCCAGGTTGTTGGGGCAGCTAGGTGACACAGTGAATAGCACACCGGCCCTGGAGTCAGGAGGACCTGAGTTCAAACCCAGCCTCAGACACTTAACACTTACTAGCCATGTGACCTTGGGCAAGTCACTTAACCCCAACTGCCCTCCAAAAAGCAAAAAAAAAGCCAGGTTGATATTTCTCAAGTGCAGGTTAGGCCCCTGCTCAAGAAATGCTAGTGCTCCCCAATCATCCCTAGCTTATAATACAAGTTCCAGTGTTAAAGGATCTAAATGCCACAATTTTACCTCTAGTCTATATTTCCAGGTTTATTATACCTTATTTTTCTTCACATGCTCTATGATCCAGCAAAAAAATGATCCAAAGTGGCTCCCTTTGCTGCTCCTTGTATACAATATTCCATTTTCTACCTGTGTCTTTGCCTAGGCCAGAGGTCCCCAAACTTATTTGGCCTACCACCCCTTTTTCAAAAAATAATTATTCAGTACCCCCTGGAAATCTACTTTCTTTAACTCTTTAATGTTTTTTTTTTAAATCTGCCTCATTTAAAAAAAATAGGGTTTTTTTTAATGATGCATCTTAAATTTAATAATCTATTATAGATTTGTGGGTTTTTTCCTGCATTGAAATTCTGATGATACAATACTGTATCATGTAACCATGTTGTATCATATTATAAACAAGTGCACATATTATAAACATGCACATATTTCTGCCATTGCTGAACTTCCCAACAATGCACAATATGCTCGACTGCTAAAGCTTGCTTATTAAGACCTGCTGGCAGTCTTGACCACTGACTGGTCATAACTTGCAATTCATATGGTCATTTGGAAAATAATGTAATCACTATGGCTTTAACTCAGTTAAACAAAGGATGAAACGTGTACAATTTTCCAAAATTTTCATATCTTCTCATCTTTCCTTATGCTTCCACTGTCCCCTTATTTTTATTCAACACACCTCCAATTGCACTCGAGGCTGCTACTGCCTCCCTGGATCGGTCTAGCATCTACCAGGGTGTGGTATGGCCCACTTTGGGAACCGATGGCCTACATTATCATCCGGGCTTGGAATGCACTCACTCTCTCTCCTACTTTGTCTCTTAGAATCCCTAAAATCCTCTAAGGCTCAATTTTAAGTGCTACCTACTAAAACAAGTCTATCTTAACCCCTCTATTGCTACTTTTATCACCCCCTTCAAAAATTAATTTGTGTGTATGTGTACACACACATACAACATGTATATATGTGCATGTGTATACACATACCATACAAAACATGTATATATGTGTATATCTATATATACAAATATATATATGTATGTGTATATTAAACCAACCACACTGTCTGCCACATACAGTAGTTGTTTAATAAATGTTTGATTAATGAATATAAAGCAGTTACTTTTTTCCTAGTACTGTAATAGTCTCTGGTTTTTGCTTATTAAAGGAAAAATACAAACTTGTTCTTGTGCTCAAGGAGCTTATTGGTATCCCAATCATTGAGAAGTATAGGAAAGGAAGGCACTCTCTCCCTTCCTCTTTGAATCTTGTTCAAATGCCACTTCTATAAAACCTTCCCTGATAGCCTCAGAATAAAATGAGTTCTCTCTCCTCTGAATTATTTTCTGAAAAAAATCATGAACTGCCTCATAACATCTCATCTTAAACCGTTATTTAAATATTTTATTTTATTGTTTTTTAACTCTCTCCATATTTAACTTCCCTCTTAGATTATAAACTCCTTAAAGGCAGACATCAAGTCTTAGACTCTGATACATATTAGATAACCAATAAGTATTGGTCGATTTTAATTACATTCTAAGGTAAGGGTTCTTGATCTGAAAATTCATCAACTTTTTTTTTTAATGTTTTGAAAACTGCATTTCACTATAATTGGTTTCTTTTGTAAGCTGATGCATTTTATTTTTGTGTATTTAAAAAAACATGATCCTGAGAAGGGATCCACAGGCTTCACTAGACTCTGACACCAGTCAAAGGGGTCTCTGACACAAAATAGTTAGGAATTCCTATTCTAGGTGATCTGCAATGTAAAATTAGAAATATTGGGCTAGAGAATCTCTAAGGCTCTATAATTTTTAAGGTTTAACATGAGTTTGGGGAAGACATTGATGTCGGGTATCACTGGTTTGAGAAAAAAAGTAGTTGGAGGTGGAAGAAGTATTTAGATGTAAAAAGGAACAAACATTAACACCAAATGGGTCTGTGGGGTGAGAAAACTCCCTAACATGTTTTTGAAATGACTCAAAAATGGGAATCCCAAAGCAGATCACAGAAGAGCAAAACCAGATCAAATCAAAACAAGGATGAGAAAAGAAAATATACTAATGAACTACTGAGAAAGGATGAATAAAAGTGTTTGCATCCTACTAAGAGAGAGCAGCTGGTGTATTCTGAAAACCCTTATTTTACCAACAAAATAAGACTACAGAGGTAATAGAGGCAGATGCCAACAGTCACGGAGGTAATCTTGCTGTAAAATTTAAAAACTCTACTCCAACTATGAAATGATGACCTGGAGGCCTGACTTTATTGTAGTAAGATTACAAGAACAAGAGACTGACAGTACACTCTTAAGGCTGCAGGTTTTGGAGTCTTTAAGCAGCCATAATAAAGATGGAGGAATAGAGAAGCCCAAAAGGAAAGTCATCGTGAGAGTAAGAGTTTACACTATTTTCTCTCTTCTCTCATCTTTGTACCTTAATCTTGTCATAAGATTGATTCTCGAGGATCCAAAGTTTCTTATTTCCCTTCCCCCAAGTATTAGAATTGTCTCATATCTTCTTCCCTTTAGCAAAACTACCACTTACTGAAGCCATACTTGCATAAGGCAACTGACATTCAGGCATAAATGAGACTGAATTTGCAAAATAGAACATTCTTTACCCAAATGGTAAAATGTGAGGAGAAATATTTTTGAGTACAGAGCCTTCTCTAAGCACTGTCTGGTCCTCAATCCACCAAGGGGCAGAATAAAAGGTACCAATCTCACAAGTTTGTTCACACCAACAAAGTTTTCCTTCATCAACAGACATTCAATAAAAACAAAGAGAACTTATTGGTAAAGAATAATGAAATCATGAATATATTCAATTCATTCACTCCATACAGATTCACTGAGGGCACAATAGGAAATTAAAAAGATGAGTAAGACTTAGATCCTTCCCCCTAAAAGCTTACAATTTAGTGAAGGGGATTATATATAAGGTAGGACATAAGTACCATGAGAGAACACACAATGCTATGGAAGACTGCAGAAGGAAGACACGGATAGCTGGGGTCATCATTTGAGCTAGGTTCTAAAGGATAACTAGGTTTTAATGGGGCAATATATCACAAAGTCAGCAAAGCTATAAAGCGAAGGATACACAGAGTTTGGTTGGCACCCAGGCAAACAGCCTAGAAAGCTAGGATTAGGCTAGACTTTGAAAGTCTGTAAACAATGGACATTACTCAGGAGGCACTGGGAAGTCACTAAAGATCTCTGCACATGGAACTGATAATGAGAGTCATGTTTTAGGAAAATAAATCTGGTTGTGGGATCCAGGAGGTACTGACCTGGGGAAGGGGTCAGTCACTCGACTAGCATTTATGAAGAACTTACTAGGAGGTAGGCACTGTAGTAAGTGCTGGGAAGAAAGAGAAGATTCTAAGTAGGAACCTGCCAAGAGACTACAAAAATAGTCCAGGCTAAAGACAGGGTCTAAGCTAGGGTGTGAGCCATGAGAATACCATCGAAAGGAAGGGATGGATGCCCCAAACACTGTTGAGCAAGAATTCACAGGCTGTAGCAACTAAGTGGTTAACAAGGGAGAGGGAGTAATCCAAAAAGACTGCAGTTGGGAGAACAGGGGCCCTATTCATTTTTTAAAAGGAGGATCAGAGGAAGGACCTTTTTTTGGTAAGGGTGGAAGAGAGAGCAGAGAAGGGAAAATATAATTACTCTGTTGAGAAATGTGTCAGCAAATGAGGTCTTTAACTCAAGAAAAGGTTGGGAGTCCGGGGGAAGACAAGAGTACAGGGCCATAGACACAGTGTGCCCACTGGGCATACCTGGGCCTCATTCTTCCCTTTCTACCATCTCCTGGGTTATTCTTTGTAACTACTTCTGAGACCCATTAGGGTAAAATTCCTTCATACATCCCATCTGGGTACACTTGTAGAGAGGACGGAGAGGGAAACACTGCACATTCAAAAAAAAAGGAAAGAGCCTTGAGACGCAAAACTCTTCGCAAGTGGAAGGGAATCCAGAAAAGTGAGTCTTGTAAGGGATGAGAAGTGTTGCTTCTTCTGAGAAAGGATGGAAGGACAAATAAAATTTCACAGAAATTGTGAGACTAAGGGACAGGAGGTTAAGGTTTGATGACAGCTGTTGGTCAAGAGCTATTTAGGCAGGTTTCAGAACAGTCTGTAAGGATGCTGAGGGATTCCCCAAAAGGGCAAAACTGAGGCAAGGACCAAGAACGGGAAGTAAATGCCCTACATATAAATCATGCCAATCGAGTTAATAATCTGGGGTTAGAACATAATTACCTTAGGAAACCAATCTTCAGATACCATCTAAGTGCCCTCTTGATTCATTTTTTTCTGCTATATGACTTTGGTTTCTTTTTTCTTTAGATTCCAAGTCAAGTTACTTTTGACAAATTTCAACCTTGTGTCTGCTGAACTAAGGGGAGAGATATTATTCTATCCAAGACAAGGTGGGCAAGGAGGAGAGCAGAGTGTTCCCAGGGGACAGCTGCAGTGATGACAGAGGCTGCCTCAGGCCCCTCAGTGAAGGAGATGAGCAGGTCAGGGAGTTGGGTGAAAATTGAAGATTGGGAAAACTGAGGGAGGAAAAGCTGTGACTGCAGATCCCCTTTCCACCTGGAGTTTTCTTTTAGTTGAGTGAAGGGGTCAAAAAACACCATGAGGATAATGAGCAGGATCAGTAAAAGGTGGAAAGGGAGTTGTGGCCACAAAGGAGAAGCTCAGATTTAGATTCTGAAGATGGACTCTTCCAGGGCATGGCCATACAGGTGGATGGCATGTAACCAGGACTATCAATACAACTGAATTTATACAAGAAATACTTAGATTTTCAGATATGCACCATGATGACAGCATGCTGAGATATGCTGAAGAAACAGGGGTAAAAGGAAATTACATTTCTCCTTTTGTGTCAAATAAATGTTTTATTTTATGTTTCCAAAAAAGATAAGGGTGTGACACCTTAAGTGGATCATGAAATTTAGAGAAGGAGCTGGAAGACACTCTCCAAGGCCACCTCGTGCCACCTCCTCATATCACAGTGGAGTAAACGAAGGCCCAGGGAAATGAAGTGACCTGCCCAAGGTCACCCAGAGAGTCAAGCTCAGGGGCAGAATGTACCCCAGCTCTTCTGACTGTCAAGCTTGTGCTCTGTCCACAGGACCAAACTGTCTTCCTCAATTTATTTCTAAGGAGTCCAGCACGATTTCTACAGGAGGTTCCAAAAAGTCTTAGCCCAGTTTTTAAGTTATTAACACACCCTTTAATTACTCCTTTCCCCACCTGCTTCCCCACTATGTTTCTAAGAGTGAAGGAGCAAGCACTCACCTCCCTCCCTCTGTCAACCTACCAGTGAGGGTATTCAGTATGGCAGAGGTCTTTTATGGTGTTAGCAACATCTAGACCCATTAACAGGTTTTTCCAAGTAGGAGTCCAAGTACTTCTAAAGTGATGGGTTTAGATTTCCATGTAAAACACTTGCATTTGCTCTGCTAAGAGGGGCTTTATGTTTTAGAGTGAACTTGACATCAATTTCTATAGCATCTATGATTTTGCATACACAAAATAAACCAGATAATCTTTTTATTCAGGGAAAATTCTGTTCCACTTTTGCTAAAAAACTTGTCTTTCTACTGCATGTCACATGCCCACAGTACGGGTCAGGTAGGGATGCTTATATTTCCTTCTACCCAGTTTAAGTTACCATGGGGATAGTTCTAAGTTCAGTTACAAATAACAACAAAAATACCACAAGAAGACTTATAATCTGGTTCATCTGAGATATTAGTATTCTTATCATCATTCACACAATATTGGTAATATGACTTTGAAATAAAAACACTTAAAAATAGAAACAACCTCCTATTCCACGGAAACTTTGTTACTGAAAAAGTTTTGCTGATGCTCCTTACCCACCAAGTGGGGATTTTTCAAAGATGAGTGGGTACATATACTAAATCCTCTTTTTGAAAACGTTTCTCTACACTGAGAAACAAATGGAGGGTTTGTTCAGGAAGAGGTTATAGAAGCTGTCTTACAGAGGTTTGTAGCTTCCGCACCTCTAAGATGACACTATATTTATTGTCAAGAAGCGATAAATGAAAACCCCCTAAGCTGAGCCTCATGATACACCATACAATCCAGGCAGCATTTCTCATTCCTACCACTTTGGCTTTAATTTAGAACTGGAAGGGATCCCAGAGGTCATTTAGTCTAATCCTCCATTTACAGGTGAGGAAATCGAGGCCCCAGAGAAGTCCAATGACTTCCCAAAGTCACATGGATAAGTCCGTGAATTAGGGTTTGAACCCAGGTTTCCCAACTACAATTCAGTGCTCCTCTCACTGCTTAACAGTGGCAGATCTTTCCAATCATGCTCTCATTTCCAACACTTGGCTTTCCTTCCTAAATTTAGCTTGTGATTTTCCAAATGATAATTCAACATCATTGGTAGCTTACCTGAAATGAAAGCTAATTTTTATAACAGAAGTTTCCTTCCCCTGAAGAAAGGTGCTCCCCCTTGCCTTGGGCATCAATTCCCCGTCAGTCATTTTTGTCCCGCCACTTGCACTGCAAAGAATTCTAGATTTCCTCTTACTCTTAGTCTTTCTAGCCTAAAAGCCCCTAAGCTGTGGACTTTCACTTAATTCTGAAACGAGAGTCTTCTCTCATGGGAGAAACATGAGTTTACTTTGGTTTTTTTTTTAAGAAAAATTTCATTTTAATTGTTTCTGGTAAAAATAACTTATTTCCTTATCCAGAACACTAAGATGTTGTCACCGTGCGTCCTTCACAAACTCTGTTCTCAGCAGTGAATCTAATCAGGTCTGTGTGTTGCCTTAACTTGGGTTTAACTTCTTATTTTATATAGTTAAAAAAAATAACACTGTGGTGCCATCAACGAACAACAAAGTCTCTTAAACAGTGTTGATCAGGCACAACGTGAAAGTCTGAGCACAGAGAGGAAGATGAGGGCTATGTCCATTACGTTCTGATGGAAGAAAAAAATTCTCTGAAATTCTGAAAGTTGTTACTTAAAAGAAGCTAGTCAGCTCTTTATTCCAGGGGTGTCAAACTCAAATAAAAAGGGACTGGAAAACCACAAACAAGCATTATCTACATTATACTGTATTTTTTTTTTTGGTTAAATATTTCTCAATTATCTTTTTTTAAATCAAGTTCAGTCACCCTAGGGAGACCTGCAGGCTGCAAGTTTAATGCCTTCTGTTTTACTCTATACAATGTATCACATTACAACAATTTCTCCCTTTAAAATTTCATTCACTTTTGCAACACTTAGATGTAACGTGCAACATTTAACAGACTGCCAGTGGCTTTAAGAAATCTGTGAAACGAATTAGTTGATAGTTTAAAAACAAATATGGAGAACCAGTGCCCTCTTGTGGATTTGAAAGATATTACAGACATGGTCCCTGTTCTCCATGCTGGTGTGGAAAGACATGAATGATCACAGGTCCAGGCCAGGAATGAACAGTGGGGGAGCGTCTAGACCAGAGGTGTCAAACACCACACGGATAACAGCCCCAGTGTGTTGAAAGGTCACAGTCAAAGGCTTTGCCAGGAGAGCACAAGGTCTGACACAAAGATCCTCCCCACAAGAACTGAGGGTCTCCCTCCACACAGGGAGAAGGCTCCACAGTACTGGGCCTTTGTTCCTGAATTTCCCGCCTTACACATCCTCTTTCCTTCTGACCTACTTGAGGCTACTCTCGTCCTTTCTTCATGTCCAAGATCCATCCCTAGCTTTCTTCATGAAAACCTCTATTCCCCCTTCTCTGGACTCTGGCAGCATCTTTTAGACACAAGCTAGTGCACACATCCGCCCCATGGGCAGCCTGAGGGCAAGTCCTCCTGCTCTGTCACATGACACACGCTTATTAAATACCTCCTGCTTACAGTGCACTGTTCAAGGCTCGGGCATTTCCACAAGCACAATGAAGGGATGGAAGGCAGGTGTCCTCCACACCTCTGCTCATGACGTTGCCCCCCACCTTTCCTTCTCATATTTCTGAGAGCTTCCTGGGGAGATCAGGCCACCAGTGTGGCTCTTGGAGGAAGACCCCTGGACTGGAGACAGACAGTCTGGATTCAATTCCAATTACATTTTTACTAATTGTGTGACCTTGAAAAACGGACCAATAAGTATCCATTAAGCTCTTACAATGTGCCAGGCATGAGCGTAAAGACAAAAATCAAACAGTCAAGAAGCTTGTATTTCATCCAGGGAGACAAGCACATATAAGTATATTTTAAAAACAAGGTAACTGCTTGGTGGGAAAGCTCCTAGAACCTGGAAGGATCAGGAAAAGTGTAAAAGGCAGCACTAGGGCCAACCTTGGAAGGTCAGGCAGACAGGGACCAGGGAGGAGAAAAGGCATTCCCTCTATGTGTGTGACACAAGTTAATGGCAGCCAGGGAAAGCCTGTGCTGGTGAGCTGACCAGGCAGGGAGAAGGTAAGGTTTTGCTGCAACACTCCCGATTCCATTCCTGAATGGGGATGGTGGCTGAGTGGGGGAAAGGGAATAGATGGAGTAGAAGTGTTGTGGGGTTAGGGACAAACCCATCTGCCGCCTGACCAGAGGAGCTGTGGGTGAGGCTGAAGCGGTGCGCCTCAGTGACAAGCAGGGCTGGATTCCTCACGAGGAAAAGGGAAGATCAGACAGGGCTGGGTTTACAGGGGAAATAGGAGTCTTATTCTGAACACCTCTAGGACATCCACTCAGAAACATCCAGGAGGAAGCTGGTGACCCCAGCAAGGAGATCTGAAGGGAGCCGAGGGCTGGATAAAGGTTTGGGAGTCACTGGCATAAAGGGGTCATCTGCACCTTAGCCCCCTGGGCCTCCCATCCCTCACAAGCTGGTCTGACCTCACCCTCAGAAGCCTTCTGTGCACAGCACCCCCATCTCCAGTCTGCTCTCCACGCTCGATTCTGAGGATCTCACTGGTCCTCACCCTTACAGTCATCACTCTCTGCAGGTGATTCCCAAGTCCCACTAACTTCCTGTCAGACATCTCCCCTGACATCCCACGAGCATCTCCAACTCAACATGACCAAAGCAAAACCCAACTCCTTATGCCTTCACTCTGCCTCTGCTGCCCTGCACACATCCTTATTTTTTCTGAGGGTGCCATCCTCCTGACACCCACACATACAACCTGGGAGAAGCAGCCTGGCAGAGTGGAGACAGTGATGGGCCTGACCTTGAAGTCAGTGAAGCCAAGGGACCATGAACAAACCTACTGTGACGCTCATTTTCTTCAACTGCAAAGTGAGGCTCACACAGTGCTCCCCTCTGAGGCGCCCCACCCCACACTAACATCAGCCTAATCTGGCCTCCTCTGACCTCTCACACCTGGAGTGGGCTCTTCTCCAGGCTGGCCTGCCCTCATCACTTCTTCAATGAATTTATACCCAAGCTTGCTTATTGATCCCCTCCGCTCAGTCTCCCTTTTTTTCTAATCCATCTTCCAAACGATCTCCCCAAGTCACAGGAAGACTGGTCACTGATCTCTAAAAGACACAGGCATCCAGAGTGGGATATGGCAGCTGAAGAAAGCCTCAACTGCTGGATTGCAGGAAAGAGGCCAAGCCCCAAACAAGGAGGAGGGACCAGACCCTCTCTGCTCTGCCCCATTACACCTGCCTGGGGGCCTGGGTTCTGTGCTAGGTACCACGCTCCATCCTCCCAGGCTACATTTTGGGAAGGACACTGGTAAGGGCCAAGAGAAAGGTAATGAGGACTGACTAAATAAAGTAGAAGGCTTTAACCTGAAGAAGGCTCAGGTGGGGCCAGATACCTTTCTTGAAGGATTTAAAGAGCTGTTGTGTTTAAGAGGGAATAGCCTTGTTCTGTCTGGCAGTAGAGGGCCGAACCAGAAGTAATGGGGACGAGGGGAACTACAGAGAGGTTCCTGCCTTAGGCCTGATGGCAAGAAAGACTTCCTAGCAATGACAGCTGCCCTCTAGGAGGACAGCTTGGGAGACCATGGGTTCCTCTTCACGATGGGGTGTGTGTGTGTGTGGGGGGGTGTCTTCAAGTAAAGGTGGGGCATCTGCCTATCTATCAGGGATGGGTAGAACAACCTGGGAAGGGAGGGACCTTATGACTCGGAAATTCTATGAAAATGCAACCTTACTGCCCTGCTCCCTTTGCCTCTAGGATAAAATATGCATTCTTTGGTCTAGCTTTAAGCCCTTCCACAGCATGGCTTCCATCTCCCTCTCACCAACCTCATTACTCTGGCTCCATCCTCCCAAGCCATTTGCCTGGTCCCTCCCTTCAGTGACCTCTCTTTGAGGCTCAGCTACCACCACCTCTGGGAAGGCCTCCCTCAGTTTCCCCCTAGTCAGGGCTCTCTCCCCCTCCTTGGCACACATTATAGCCTCAAGAAGAATAAGGCTCCTTGGGGCAAGAACTACTTCATTCCTCTTCTGTATTTATTTCCATTGCCTTGCCCATAGGGACAACTGATCTATGCTAATATCGTTAATGATTTCCTTGGTAAATTGTAAGTACTTAGGATGACAATTTACTCAATTATAGAACAGAAAGACCACATGGAAATTCCTGACATTTGAGACAGAGCTGAAGAGAAGTTAAATGGCTTTCCTCAAAATTCCATAGCAAGGTTTTAACAAAGAGCAAAAGTTCTTGGAAGACAAGTCATCCATTCAATGGCACACCCCATCATATCGGCCATGCTCGACCCAAACACAGGAAACATACTGGAATGACCACGAGTAAGCCCTCAGTGAGACAGTTTAAAACCAAATTGCAAGTTAAAGCAATGAATTACAATTAGGAGGCTGCACAAATATCAGTAGTAAACAACTACAGCTTCAGGGGCAAGATATGCACGTTCAAACCAATAATGGCCAAAAGCTAACATTTTACCTCCTGATTTATAACATTTTTTAATTAATTAGAAATTAACTTTCTAATTGGTTAGAGGCTAATTCTAATTAACCAATTAAAAAGTTCAATGGTTTTCCTGTGTTTCTTATATTAAAAAGCTTTCAGATAAAACATTTGCCAAGTCTTCACTATTCTCCTAAAGAAATAAATCACTTTAAACTATGGTTTAAATTACCTTTCTTCTTCTCGAACCCACAGCGGACTTTTGGAAATCTGAGCTTCAAAGTACTTAGATGCTCGATAACAGAAATTGCTGCAGAAAAACTGAAGATAAGAAGGGTATTAAAAAGCACTTTTTGCATTTTCATTTTTTAAAGTTTGCTTAGCTTTTCTTTCAATCAATCAATAAACCAATAAACATTTATTAAGCATCTACTATGTGCCAGGCACTGGCTAAACTCTGGGCACACAAAGAGTGCCCTCAAGGAGCTTACAATCTTTTTTTTTTTTTGCTTTTTGGAGGGCCATTGGGGTTAAGTAACTTGCCCAAGATCACGTGGCGCGCGCGCGCGCGTGTGTGTGTGTGTGTGTGTGTGTGTGTGTGTGTGTGTGTTAAGTGTCTGGGCTGGATCCAAACTCAGGTCCTCCTGACTCTGGGGCCAGCACTCTACTCGCTGGACCACCTAGCCGTCCCAATGAGCTTACAACCTAACGAGGGAGACGACAAGCAAACGATCTGTACACAGCGGGCTCTACACAGGATGAAGAGGACGCTATTCACAGAAGGAAGGCACTGGACCGAACAGGGGCTGGGGAAAGAGGGCTTTTAGCTGAAACTTAAAGGAAGCCGGGAGGCAAAGATGACTAGGGAGAATATTCCAGTCATGGAGACAGCCAGTAACGATGATCTTGAAATCAGAAGACTGAGTGTTTGGTTTGGGCAACAGCCAGGAGTTCAGTGTCCCGAGAGTGAAGAATATGTGGCGAGAGTACGCTATCAGGAGCTTTGGGGGTATGAATGTTATGAAGGGCTTTGAAGGCCAAACAGGATTTTACATTTCATCCTAGAGACAACAGAAAGCCCCTGGAGATTACTGAGTAGAGAGGTGACATAACTGGACCTTTGATTTAGGAAAATTACTTTAGTGGCTAAATGGAGGACAGAATGGAGTAAGAAGAGACCTGGGGCAGGCAGACCCACCAGGGGTACTGTAACAGTCCAGGTATTTGGTGAAGTTCCAATTTAGGGGAAGCACTGCCAATTTAAAAACTTTTTTAAAAAAGTATTTCTTGCTTTACTTACATATGTGAAATATTTATAAGTCACAGCAAAAGGAATGATATTTATAATGATTTAGGAAAAAAGTTTAAGTGATTTGATCTAGAATTTTAAAAATTATAATTTTTAAGATCATGGGATTTTCTGTGGTATGCTTCCCCTTTTGTCAAGTACAAGGTAAAGTAAGGTGTTCACGTTCAAAATTCCAAATCTATAATCACACATGAAATGATCTTTAAAGCCACCACAAGTAGGTGCTTTGAGGCTGTTGAAAACAGTCCTTAAGGCTTACCTTTCTTTCAGTTATATCATAGACTCTATTTGTTTTGGTAGAAATCCTATACTTCTGTTTTGGCACCTATAAAAAGAATAAAATAACAGTGACTAAGCTATAGTACCCACTTCACTTGCTTCAAACTACCTTGCTAGCTACAAAAGCTAAGCCTTAATGTCGTCAGCACATGTATTAACCAACAATGACTTACGTTTCCTAGCTTGTTGTGACATAAGGGATAACCACAGAGATGGATAATGACTCGTTCTTCCACGACATCCTTGTAATGTGCAGATGTAATCTGCTTCCCCTGCAGGGAAAAAGACATGAAGTCTTTACCAGGACTGGACCGAGTATATTCTTACACCTTCAAAAATATACAGAAAATACTTTTTTTGCACAGAAGTCTATAACTTTTCCCCATATCCCTCCCCAGGTCTGCCAAATTCTCTTGAAGACAACAGGCTGAGGGAAGGGGTGGGGAATAAAAGTAAAAACCTCAGCTAAAGGCCCTGACATTCCTGCCAGAAAAGCTTAATCCCACGGGTTGAATTAAATATCTATGAGGCAGTTATGGGGCCAGAGGATGAACTGAGGAATGAGAAACTATCAGGGAAATGAGGGGGCATATTAAAACATACTGACCCCAAGTCAGCAGACCCATACTTTAAAGGGGTTAGTTCCTTCTAAGCAGGTAAGAACAATAATTTCCTATTTACACACAAAATGGTTTCATTTTACAAAGTGTCTTCCACCCAAGGGAACTAGGGGGAAAGAGTTCTGTGCTTTCCCTGTGAGAAGAACACTGAGCCCCCGGCTTTTCAACTGCACTCACTGCAGAATTACTAACAGTAGCTACATGATTAAGAGTGTTTGCCCAGGCATCTGACAACTATCATGCCATAACATTTAAGTACAAATATTTAAAGGTCTCGGATTACAAACTTCAAAATCTGCAAACACCTACAGATTCCACGAGGAATTTTTCCGTAATGTCTTCTTCCAAAAGTTGTTCAACAACACGCAAGGCTTTCCTCTCATATTCAATTTTCTTTCTAATAGCTGCCTCCAGTTCAGCTTTCCTACAGTGTTTAAAAAGATAAAAAGGCTGTTACATTTATAATTGTCATTATTATCAATTGTCTTTTCACTAATTAGGTCAGCAAAAGACCTCCCTATTTTGCTAACAACACCATTTTGCCATAAAAATCCACATCTTTGGGGTAGCCAGGTGGCTCAGCAAGTAAGAGCACTGGCTCCAGTGTCAGGATGACCTGGGGATCAAATCCGGGCTCAGATACTTAGCACCACACCCAGAAATAACTGGCTGTTTAACCTTGAGCAAGTTACTTAACCCCAACTGCTTAAAAAAAAAAATCCACATCTTCCATTAAAAAGAGTAAATATAACTATATGGGACCATTAAATTAGTGGCCTGTATATGAAGACTGGAAGTACTTAACAGCAGGTGCAGAACACACCAAAAAAAGAAAAGCAGTAAGAGCTCGAGAGCTTTTTGAGATCACAGGACTGAATCTCTCGTCTTGCCCTCTACGTCTGAGATTTTCAGCTCAGAGGAAGCCAGACCTTAGGAAAACACTGGAAAGAGTAAATCTTCCTTGTATGTAAAACAAACCTTTATTTATTTTTCTTTTTTTACTTTTTGGAGGGGGAAAGGCAGGGCAATTGGGGTTAAGTGACTTGCCCAAGGTCATACAGCTAGTAAGTGTTAAGTGTCTGAGGCTGGATCTGAACTCAGGTCCTCCTGACTCCAGGGCTGGTGCTTTATTCACTGTGCCACCTAGTCACCCCCAAACCTTTATTTCTATGAAGTTTCAAAAAGTTGATGTGATTGGGGTAAGAGTTGGGGAGAGAGGAGAAGCATTAGGCAGCTGGAAGGTTCATGAAAGGCAGGCTGACGGGGTGGTACCTGGGCTTAGCTTTAAAGGAAAGAGGTTTCCCAAGGATTGGAGGTAAGGAGGGAATGCTTTCAAGGCACTGAGACAGGAGATGGATCATGGGACATGGGGGACATGGGCATCAGCGAGAAGGGCAGTTTGGTTGGACTGGAGAGGAACGTGAAGATCCCTCCCTTGGGTTTACTGGCCTTAGGTCACCTTCACTCCTTCCTCCTAAAAGCCATGAGCATTCACTCCCTCTCATTCCTCTCTTCTACACATTAACAAACTTGTAGCAACACGGCTTCCAGTCTCATCATTCAACTAAAACTGTTCTCTCCAACAATCTCTTAAATTGCTACATTTCATGGTCTTTTCTCAGTTCTATTACTTCTTGAGCCCTCTGCAATATTTGACACAGCCGACCATCCATAACCCATGGATGGTCTCTCTTTCTGGAATTTTCAGGACAATGCTGAATCCTGGTTCTCCACCCAGTTAGGCAGCTTGGTGTTACAGTGGACCTGGAACTAGACTCAAATCTGGAAGACCTGAGTTCAAATTCAACCTCAGATACTTACTAATGGTGGGACCTTGACCACGTCCCTCCCTCAGTTTCTCCAACTTGAAAAATGGCAATGGGGAGGCTAGGTGGCACATTGAATACAGCACCAGCCCTAGAGTCAGGGGGACCTGAGTTCAAATCTGGCCTCAGACATTTAACACTTACTAGCCTCGTGACCTTGGGCAAGTCACTTAAACCCCAACTGCCTTGCCCTCTCCCCTCCAAAAAGCAAAAAAAGAAAAATAGGGGTAACAATAGCACCCACTTCAAGGGATTGTCATGAGGATCACATGAGCTAATATTTATGAAGCCCTTCACATAGTCCCTGGCACAGCCAAGGCTATAAAAATGCTCATTTGCTTCCCTTTCCCCTCCTATTCGCTAGATCATCATTTGTGTCTTGGCCCTCCAGTGGCTGTTCTCCAAGGCTCTGTCCTGGTCCCCATTTCTTTCCCTTCCTTCTCTACACACTCTACCAGCAATCACGGGTTCCAGTATTACCTCTCGGCTGATGACTGGTGGATCAGTCTGTCCAGCAGCCCCTGAGCCTCTATGATGTTAATGGAATAGGAAGATCTTCCCTGTTCATTGATAGGACCATGTGACCACATGTCCCCTTTTCCCTTGGAACAGGAGCTGTGCTCCCAGGTCTCAGGTATTGCAATCACAGCGGTGCTACATCCTGAGTCACACAGAGCCCCCTGGGGGAGGAATTTGCCATAAGGGGGAGCTCGCTTAGAGGAGGCTTGCTTGCAGGAAGGCTCTCACACCTTTTGGTACTGATGATGCCTTCTGGCTCTGAGCCTACCCTATATACTGGGAGGTTAGTATTTTACTTTGGGGGGTTCGCTTAGGAGAAGGACTTTTTGAGTCCCTGGATGGGACTCTGAGTAGCAGTTTGTTAAGAGGGCCTCCCCCTCCCCACAACTCAGAGGTTTGTGCTCTCCCAATCCGGGGGTGTATGCATTACTTTGTTCAGACAGGAGCCCTGCTGAATCTCTGTGTTAATTTCTCTGCTTGTATTTTCTACTTATCTGTAACTAATGTAAGATTGTTGACCCCTTTAGAAGCTGTCTTTCCTTTAGCAGGGCGGAACCTGTGCTAGCAGGCCATCACACTAGCACTAGCCCCGACAGAATGTCCAGGGGCATCTCAAGCTGAGGAAACGCCTAAATCGCTACTCTTCCGCTTCCTTACTTCTGGCGAAGGTGTCATTCTTCCCATCGGCCTAGTCCTCCTGGATCTTCTGCTCCCTTATTCCCAAGTCTGATCAGCTTCCAAGCCTTGGGGATTCTGCCTCCCCAACACATTTCACCTCAGTCCCCTTCTCTCCACTGACATGGTCACTACTGTCACTGCCAGACGGCCTCTCAGTGGATCACCAGCCTCAAGGCTCCCCCAAGCTGCCCAAACGATCTTCTCAGAGTCCAAGTCCAACCATGTCGGTCAAGACCCTCTGGTGGCTCACTGCTGCCTGGTTACTCAAGGTGGCATGTGGAGCCCTTAACCATCAGGTTAGAGATTACATTTCTAGGCTTGTTTCCCATTTACTTGCTTCATTAAACAGTTACCGTCAAATTGGCTTATGGCCCCTCTCAACTTAGCATTCTAATTCCTGCCTCCAAGTCTCTGCCAAGCTGTCCCCCAATGCTTGGAACAAAGTGACTCTTAAAATCCCCAACTTCATTCAAGACAGTTCTTGTCCTACTTCTCCCACACCCTCTCAGGCCTTAGATTCTCATGCATGTCCTCATCCATAGCCAGGTTGGGTGTCTCCACCCCCACCCTGGAGAATGAAAATTCCTTGAGATCAATGAGCGTTTTTCATTTTGTCTTTGGCTCCCCAATGTCTTGCAAAGAGTGAGCACTTAATAAACTGTTTGAGCAGGTGGCAGAGATGGGTGTGATTTTCAAAGACTAAGCCCTCATGTACAGAGAGAGAACAGCAACCTTGAAGCTTCTCTCAAACACAAACTTATTTCCTTTAAGAAAACTCCCACTATAGTCACAACACAAGATTCAAATATAATAGTAATGCATGATGATAGTAATTAATGTTACATTATAGAGGACAAATAGACAAACAAAAGGAAGCCAGTAATTGCCATACCTTCTAGAAGCTTCTTCACTTTTCGAAGCATTTGTTTCTTTACTACCTGTGTGGAAAAAATACCTTATGAGGGTCAAGTGGATGCCAAGAGCACCTCGGGGAGGGCCCTGACAGAATAAAGCCAATCAACTGTCTTCTTTCCTTCTTTTCATTCATCTCCTTCATGGCACATAATTTCATAGTTAAGATACAGATACAGTAAAATACAGTGTGTGTATATATATATATATATAATACAGTAATAAGATACAGTAAAAAAAATTACCAAAAGGTAAACACTGGGTAATATCAAACTGAGATAAAGGGGCAGGAAGATTTTAGTATGAAGGAAGGGTTGGAAAGCAAAGTTTTAAAAACAATAACCACTTCCCTGAAATAAGGATAATCTAAGGATAGCCTTTGGTGTTCAAGTGGTTTCCAAACATCAGGGGTGTCAAAACTAAAACAGAAACAGATTCCACCTGTCAAAAATTGACTTGGAGAACCACACATTAACATTATTTATGCTGTATTGTGTTTTTATTTATTTTGTTAAACATTTGGCAATTAGATTTTAATCCAGTTCAGGTCTCAAGATTGTGGCCTGAAGAGTTTTGCCACATAAAGTCAAGGGATGTGGAAAAAGGAGGGCTCCATCATTCTTCCAGTAGAACAGAAGAACAGGGAACAGAGGGATCATTTTGATTTTGTCTTTATCTTCCTCCTCCACAGTGACCGATGCATATGTAGTGAGCAGTTAATAAATATGGTTGAATTTAAATTTAGGTGGATACTCCAAGGACTATTTATAGAAGAACAAGGCCAAGACAATAAGAGTTTGGCGTGGATGGGTTGGGATTGTGCCCTATTAGGGGAAGAGATCACAGAGTTATAGCCTACGCTTGGATTCAGAAAACCCAACTTCATAAGTTGTAGTAGGACGGCTAGCTAGTTGTCTAAAAAAATCTAAAGGATTTAGGGACCTGAAGGCTCACTAGCATTCCTCATGTGCAAGGCCACTGCGCTGGAGATACAAAGGTGAAGAGCACCTGAAGGAGGAAATAAGGACCAGACTTCAGAAGTGGAAGCTTCAAGATGGTGCCAGGGGAGGATCTGCTGAAGAAGGAGGAACATTCAGCCTGAAGACCATAAGAACTTGGGGATCAGTGACATCTGTTTCACGTGGAAGAGGGATTGGGGAGGTGTGTCCTTCCAAGTGAGAGGTACTCAAGCAAAGGAGAGAACAGTTTCTGGCCTTTCCGATCTCTTTCAACTCTGTAAACAGCTATCTTTATTTTTCTGTTACTCAAGAGAGACACCTCACTCCTGTTAGAGCTATTTCCTTACCCTCCAATGCTGTTTTCACTGCCTGAAAATGCCGTTCCTTCCACCTAAGACACAACTATCCTTTAAGGCCTAATTAAAGTCCTATCCCTTCCATGAAGACTTTCTTGGCCTGCAGTTAGGAAGAGCTGAGTTCAAAACTAAACTCAACCTGCTGCCTTACTTTCCTCATCTGTAAAATGGGGACAATGACAGCACCCTATGACCACCTGCACACCCTCCCATTGTTGTGAAGATCAACTGAGTTAGTATTTGTAAAGCTTTGAAAACCTTAAAGCTATATAAATACTATTGTTGCTGTTGTTATTCAAGTCCACAATGAGCTCTGCCTTCTCTAACTCTAGATCTTTCTGAGGAAGTGTAATGGGAATGTAAATTTTAAAGATCTTCCCTGCCCCTAGGCTAAAGTGCACCTGGAGCCTGGGGTGGGAGGCTTGTTTTTCAGTAGATACTTTTTGATTGGCCAGTGGGTCAATAAGGTTGTGACATTCTCTGAGCCAGGAGAAGGCTATATAAGCCCTGATGTGAGGCTGTGTTTTGGGGCTCACTTTGAGAAGTTTTCTGTGATTTGATCTGGATTCTGGGAAGCCGTTGACCAGAGCCCCCTGGCTTTGAAAAACCCAGATGTTGATTTGGTATGGATGTAATGGTTAGACAGTCTGGAAAGCTGTCTACTTGATCTGTTTCTGTCTTGATAATTCTGCCTGTATACTTTGAAGTTCAGGGTGCTGACCTTTTTCCCCTGAACGAGGTAAACAATATATCTTTGATTAAAGTGAGCTTGTTAACCCATTTTGAGTTGCTTTCCTTTATCAAAGCAGATCCAAGAACCTGTATTGGCAGCAAACCCTGAGGATGCTTGCTGCTACAGGAAGTTGGAATAGCCAGTCTCTAAAGTCCCTTCTAGCTCCCTAAATCTGGACCTGGAGGGTCAAAGACAATCTCTGAATGACCTCAGGCTACCACTGGATATATTTCCCCCTTGGTTTGGCCCCCTACCACAAGCTACCCAAAATTCTCTATCACCATCCCACTCTCCTTTTCACTAAAAACAGTACCAAGATAAATTCCCTAAGTGGACAGATCACAATCACGTGCTGAGTGATTGTGGTTAAAGGGATTTACACCTAGGTGTGAATGACTAATAGCTACAGGCATTTGGTTAACCCAAATCCTCAAGGATCTCAAAAAAAAAAAAAATGAATAAAGGCCCTTGCCCATCTTTTCCTTCCTACACACAAGAATGGGTCAGTAGCTTGCCCCACCCCCACTCTATGCGCCCTCTCAGGGTCACTCAGGTCATCCTGACTCCAAGTGAAGAGCTCTATCCTCTGGGCCACCAGCTGCCCCTCTCCAGGGCCACCAGCTGACCTGTGTCTGTCCAACTCCCTGGAGCTTGCATCCTCTCCCAAGACTTCCTCACTTGGTAATGCCCTGTTAGGAAGAAGTAGAGGTCCTAGGAGGGAAAAGGGGTGTGAGACTCTTTAGAGCCCCAGAACTCTTGCACTCCCATATAGGACAGTCCAAAGACACTGTTCTCACCCAATCCTAGCCTCAAAGGCACCTCTCTACAGGCCCCCGGATGGTGGCCAGAACTTACTATCATGACCTTGGGCAAGTCCATGAGCTGACTTGGGCCTCAGTTTTCTCACCTATACATGGAAGGAGATGGACTGTGAGCCTCTGAGGCCCTTCCAGAATGAGATCTATGATCCTATGATCTCATAGACAAGGGAAGGCAGGAGGGTACCAGACATAGTATTCCTCAGACGGTTTCTCAAAGGGGACAAGGGTAACCTCTAACACAGACAATCTTCTATGGGGTGGGAATGGGCTCTAATGCCTTTGGGAAATGACAAGGGTCCTCTAAAGTGAGGATGTCACTCTCAGATAGTGAAGGTTCTAAGGAAGGGTGGGGAACCCCGGGCCCTTTAGGTCCTCAGGTGCAGCCCTCTGACTGAATCCAAACTTCACAAAATAAATCCCCTTATTGAAGTTCTCTTCTAAAAAGATGTGGAAGGGGAGTCCTCTAAGGGGAGAAATGGTCTTGATTACTCCTGGGAAACTTCCATCCCTCCAAGGGGCAGGGGACTCTCCATCCTCTAAGATGGGAGGGAAGAGGCTGAGTTCCTTTTGGGTGACTGTGCAGTTCTCTAGGAGCGAGGAGGGTTTCCTCTCTCTGAGGGGTGGGCGTCCTCTCTGGGGTGCAGGGTAGTTTCCTCTAAGGGAGGATGGGCTGGGTTGTCTTTCCAAATTTGTATAGTCCTCTAGGAGCAAGTTTCCTTTCTCCAGAGTGGAGTTCTCTCTCTAATAAGGTGACCATGCTTTAAGGGGGGTCCGCATCCTCTAAGGACGCTCCCTGTCCTCCAAGGGGGGGTCCGCATCCTCTAAGAAGCTCCCTGTCTTCCAAGGGGGGTCTCCCTCCTCCAAGGGGGTTCCTCTCTCTAAGCGGGGGTCCCCATCCTCTAAGGGGGTTCCCCTCCCTAAGGGGGGTCCCCATCCTCCAAAGGGGTTCCTCTCTCTCTAAGCGGGGGTCCCCATCCTCTAAGGGGTTCCCCTCCCTAAGGGGGTCCCCTCTCTCTAAGCGGGGGTACCTCTCCTCTAAAGAGGGACCCATGTTCTAAGGAGCTCCCTGTCCTCCAAGGGGGTTCCTCTCTCTAAGCGGGGGTCCCCACCTCCAAGGAGGGATCCATGCTCTAAGAAGACTCCCCATCCTCTAAGGGGTTCTCCCTCCTCCAAGAGGGATGGCAGGGCCGCCCGGGGGAACCGGACTAGCCCCACCTCCCACAAGGCGCAGGTCCCTCTACCTCGGCGCCTCCCCGCGGCCCCTCGTGGGGCGGCGCGGGCGGCGTGACGTGACGCGTCCCTGGGGCCCAGCTCTTACCTGCGCCTTTACGAGCCGCTCGGGAGCTCCTGCTCCGGGGACCGCCGCAGGCCCGGGGCCTCAGCTCTTCCTCCATGACTGCCCGGCAGCTCCTCCCCCTTCCCCAGAGCCGCCAGGGACGACGGTTGGGGGCGGGGCCTCAGCTCGTCCGCCATGACGGCCCCGCCCCCGATCCGCCTCCGCCTCCTTCCCCCAGAGCCGCCTGGGATGTGCGTCAGGGGCGGGGCCTCAGTCCATGACGGCCCCGCCCCCGGCTCCTCCTCCTTCCCCGGAGCTGCGGGGGGCGGGGCCTCAGCTCGTCCTCCATGATGCCATCACCGGCTCCTCCTCCTTCTCCCCACTACAGCCGGCTAGGAGGTGAGGCAAGGGGCGGGGTCAGGGCGGGTCCTCAGCTCCTCAACCATTGACTGTCTCACTGAGGACTCCACCTCCTCCCCCGCCGCGGGACGTGAGACGTGAGGCTGGATGGGGCGGGGCCAGAGGCAGGGCCTCGGCTCGTCCTCTAAGACGACCACGCCACCGGCCCCTCCTTCTCCCCTTCCCAGCCTGCCTGAGGTTCGCTGTGCGGATGGGGGCGGGATCCGGGGCGGGGCCTCGGCACCCCGTCCGTTGGCCGCTCCACCTCCTCCTTACGCCAGGTGGGGCGGGGCCGGGGGCGGAGTCGAGGCGGAGCTTCGGCCCGGCGGAGCAGAGGAAGAGGCCCAGGCCCGCCCGGAGAGTGTCGGGGCAGGTAGGCGGCAGCGGCGGGGGTCTGGTCGCTGGGGAGAGGGCGGAGCAGGGCCTTAGCCCCAGGCCCGCGGCCTGCGGTTCGAGTCTGCAGACTTGGCCCAGACGAGGGGGTGGCCGGGGCCGGATCCGGGGCACGCGGCTTGAATCTGGGCTGAAGCCACCGGGCCCCCAGCGGGGAGGCCGGGAGACGCGGGCACTTCTAGGCAGGTGACTTCAAGCTTTGCTCCTCAGTTTCCCCATCTGTAAAATGAGGGAGTCGCCCACTGCGGCCTCGGAGGTACCTTGGGGTACAAGCCCCCCGAGGCGCAGCCCTGTTCAGCCCTTCCTTCGGACCTCGCCCTGGCGCGCTCCTGCACACAGTAGGCACTTAGTTCACAGGTGTCGATTTCAGGCTCTGATCAATGTCTCGCATGCTCCGAGGCCCTGCAGGGGCAGGGCTCCCGTCGGCAACCGCAGGCGGAGCGTCTCTCACTTGCTTTTGTCTGTCTCTTCCCAGTGCCCCTCGATCCATCGATCGATCGACTGATTTCACACTAGTAGGAGAGCCTTCTTTTATTCGGTTTCCTTCCCAGCCAGGGATGAAGGTACTTAAAGCTCTCCGGGTCTCAGTTTCCTGCTCCGTAAACGGAGGGAGTTGACCCTCAGGTTAGGTGATCCTGAGACCAGAGGAAGGGGCCATGTGGGGGAGAATACAGGGATAAACTCTCGGAAGGCCGGGACTAGTTGCATTTTTTTGGTCTAAGTATCCTCAGTGCTTGGCCCCGAGACCCCTAATCCCTTAATGAATGCAGGTTGGATTGAATGGTGTGCCTTCAGAATCCCAGTGCAACTAGCTACCCTAGTGCTGATGGATGAGGAGGTTGCCCTGGGTGATTTCTAGGGCCTCTTCAGCATCTGAGCCTATGACCCTATAAGGGAGGATTTTTTGATACCTATGACATTAGAATACTGGAATCTCCAATGGAATTGTAGAAGTGAGGAATCCAAGAATGATGGAGCTCCCAACAATATAGAGCAGGGCTTAAACTTTTTCCGCTCTTGACCCCCAGCGCTTCTTAAACTGTATGTTGGAACCCAGTATGGGGACGAAAACAGAGAGCCAGAGTGCTGAATTAGACCTGGGATTTCGCAGTGTTTGGAATGAGCTACTGCACAATGCTTACTTACTTAGCCTTTGGAAAGTGGAGACATCTCAGAAAAAAAATGCATTTAAATATGTAAATGTGGAACCGGAAAACGGTCATTTTACAATATGAACTCCTGTTATTTTAGCATCTTTAATGTTTCCATAGACTGCTAAAGTTCAGAGATGGTTTTTACTAAAGTCTTAGATTCTTTATAATGCTTAGTGCAGAAGTATAATTATATATACCTTCTCCTTAATGGAATAATAACATATCTGCATCAGTTAATTTCAGTGTTTCCGGAGGCTATGTGGTGGGTGTAGTGCTGGGGTGTCAAATTCAAGGCAGAACCAGAGTAAAAGGTAATTGAGAATTGTTTAACAAAATAAAGAAAAATACAATACAATATAAATAATGTTACTTTGTGGTTTTTCTGACATGGCCTGAAGGGATCCCATTCTATTGGAGTTTGATACCACTGATAAAAAAGGAGCATAGGGTCATGCTCCCTTTGGAGTCAAATCTCCTGGGTTCACATCCTGCCTCAACTATGTGACAATGGTCAAATCACTTAACCTTCAACAACCTCCATTTCCTGACCTGTATAGTGGAAAAATAATAAATGTCCTATCTACCTCACAAATAAATAACGTGTGTAAAGTCCTTTGTAAAGCTTAAAGCAGGCTGTATACATTGAGCAATTGTTTTCTTTTTAGTGGGTCTCTGTAGTAAAGCTGAAATAAAAGTTGAAAACTCGAAAATGGCTGTGGAGGAGCTTCAGTCCATAATAAAGAGATGTGTAAGTAATTGTCTTTGAACAAAAATAGGTTTCTCCCTTTCACATTGTCATTTGCACAGTAGTACAAATAGTACACAGTGCTGGACATTGGGGTTTTCTCTTGGGGCAGGGTTGCTTTTTTTTCCCCCACTATGAATAAATATGGGTGGGGGTGGGGTGGGGTGGGAGGGGGGTCAGTGGCTTCTCTAGCTTTTTAAGGTTTTCTGAATTTCAGTACCTTGGCTTCTAAGATAGTTTATTTGTATACTATTTGGGCAAGTTATTAGTGCTGCCCTTCTATTTGGACAATGGGTGAAGATCCAGACTAAATTAATTCATTACATACACGTGTAAATGAATGCTAACTCACCTGGTTTTGTTGTTCTTTCTAAAGCAAATCCTAGAAGAGGAGGACTTCAGAGAAGAAGATTTTGGTCTCTTTCAGTTAGCAGGCCAAAAGTGTTTAGAAGAAGGGTACGTTGCTCAGGTATTAGACATTTTGGAAAATGAAAAGAACAAGGTAAGCCATCATGTTTAACTTTTTATACTTTATTAGGTAGAGAATAGCAGATACCTTGGGTAATCCTGCCCAAACGACTGAGCATTGCACGGGTGTTCTATCCTTAGTGTACATCTAAATAGCTAATACCATTGGGATACTGAGCTTAATAGCTTAAGCCTAACCTTCCAAGGTCATGCACAAAATCACATCTTGGTAAACAGTGTTTAAGATGGGGTTCAACTGAATTTTTTTTTTTCTGTTTGCTATGTAGAACTCTTTTAGTAATGATTTTAAAACAATTTGTACTGTGTGCTTCATAAGAAAAAATAAAATTCAGTTAAGAGCAAGGGTTCATCTTAAGTTGTTGAACAAAATTAGTGACATTTAGGTAGAGGGTTTGATGAATTTAGAGCTTAGGCTATATTTGTACTACTTTCATTGTACAAAATATACCCCAGCTCCAATTTTCTGTCTTTAGGGACTCATCCAAACAATAAATTAATATTGTTCTCTTTTATTCATTTTATTTTTTTATTTTATTTTTTTTTTAAGCAATTGGGGTTAAGTAACTTGCTCAAGGTTACCCAGCCAGTTATTTCTGGGTGTGGTGCTGAGTGTCTGAGCCCGGGATTCGATCTCCAGGTCGTCCCAACACTGGAGCCGGTGCTCTTACTCGCTGAGCCACCTGGCCGCCCCTCTTTTATTCATTTTAAAGAAAGTCACTTGTGGGATAAAGAAAATAGACTCTTTATGGAAAGATTGAAAAAGTACAAGCACAGCTATAACTGAAACAAGAGGAAGTAATGTCAGGTGCAAAGGAGAGGTCCAGGTGAAGAACTAGGAGCAGTTTGAAGAGGGAGACATCATTCTTACCTGGGGGTAGAGGGTTTCAAGAAATGTTTCTTGGAGGAGATGGTACTTGACTTGGACCTTGGAGGAAGGGGAAGGGTTTCACAAGAGATTGGGTGGTAGGAGGGGAAGAGTCTATTCCAGGCATGGAGGGATATGGTGAACAAAGTCACAGTAGGAAGGGCAGGACGAGAATCCGAGAGAGTGTGGCTACGTAAAGGGGCCCATTGACATGTCTGGAAAGGTAGGCTGGGGAGGATCTCAGAAAACACCAGTATTAGGAGTTCACCTCTAGTTGGCAATATAGGAGTTCACCCCTAGTTGGCAATAGAGAGGTACCAGAGGTTTTTCAAGTGGTTGAATGATATCATCAGAATAGAGCATTAGGAAGGTTACTAGAGTAGCAAAGGGAAGGATGGACTGGAGGCAGAAAAACCAATTAAAAGACAATTATAATAGTTTCATGGATCCTTGTGGCAATTTGGAGAGGCCTCTCCTATTTAGTAAGGCTCTTTTCAGAGTCATACACGCATTCAATAAAATATATAGGATTACAAAGGAAACCAATTATATTGTAATACAGTTATATTGAACACATTTATATTGAAATACAACCAATTATATTGAAAATATTTAAAAAAAAAAGGTTCATAGACCTGGGGTTAAGAACTCCTGGCTAGCTGAAAGCAAATGAGGGCCTGAACTAGGGTAGTGTGCAAATGTGAGATATGTGGTGGTGGAAGAAATGATGGGATGCAGCTGGGTAGGTATGTCCTAGGTGGGAAAGAGCCAATGATGGAGGGTGATGGTACCATAAAGAATAAAGATGTTGGGGGAGGGATGGGATTCTGGGAGAAAAGAGGAAAGGCTCCATTTTGGATGTTCACATTGAGCTTCTGGTGGGACAGCCAGGTGGAGACAGTGATATTATATCATGTCGTATTTCGTCCTGTCTTCTCTTACCTGCTGAGAGATCAAGAAGGATGAGGATGGGGAAAGGAAATCCTTGAGCTTTAAGGAGGTCGGTAGTGATCTTGGAGAAAACTGTTCCAGCATCGAGTTCAAAAATGAAAATCAAATTGACAAAGGGTAGAGGCAAGAACAGTGTGAAGAAGTGGAAGCAGCTGGTGTAGGAGGCTCTTTCTAGAAGCTTGGGGGAGTGAGGAGGAAAATGGAAGCCGATAGCTTGAGGGGGTGTTAGGATCAAAGGAAGGATTTGGGCTTTGTTTTTTGTTGTTGTTTTTATTTAGGATAGTGAAGGCCCAAGTATTCTTGTGGCTTGAGAGGAAGGAATAGTTAGAGAGGAAGAGATTGAAGATGAATGAGAGAGGGGGTGGCTGATGGAACAAAATCCCATAAAGGATTGTATGAGATCAAGTATAGAGGCCTGTAGGGTGTCTTGGCCAAGAGAAGGACCATCTTTCACCCTGACATTGCGAGAAAAGAGGGCATATTGGCCAAGGCCTTGAAAATAGGGGCCTTAAATACTAAGCAGTCTCTCCTGAGAGCCTGGGAAAATGCTCTAGCTCAGTGCTTAGCCCTCCCTCTGAAACCTTCTCTGTCTCACTACCCACTGATGCATCTGATCCCTGATGAGCTCTGTTCCTCTTTGACTTTCTGGAGACTAGGGGTCAGAGTCCCTTCTTTTCTCAGTTCAGGTGAGACAAGATTGAACTTAGAAAGCTCCAGTATGTTAAGGAAAATTAAAAAAAAAACTGCCCCCATCATGATGATCAATAACTCACACATGTACATGTTTCATGTTTGCTAGCTCTCTCAAAGAACTTCCATTCAGTTTGGCCCTGCCTGACTGGGCCTTGAGGCTCTATTTCCAACTGACTTTATTTTGGGGAGGCACAGGTGTCCTCAGGCACTGGGATCCTCATCTTATTTGCTATAATGAGACCAGGGCCCACTCCCCCTGAGGGAGCCAGGAATGAAGGAGAGTGTAAAAATACAGAAGAAAAGGAAAACATGTTGGGGGAACCACAAGGGGATGAGATCAGGAGCACAGGTAGGGAAGTTAACCTTGGAGAAAGGAGCTGGCAGAAATAGAGGTGGGAATGAACAGGATACAGACGTCTGAGATTCTGAGGGCAATCTCCACTTTCCCAGTGAAGCGGTTTGTCTGCTGAGATCAAAGCCATAGGAACAGAGCTGAAGGTTGTAAAGGGGGGTCCTCTGAGCCAGAGGGGAGTCAAAGAGTAGAGATCAATGGCGAGGGTCCTCCTGAGGTTAAGCAGTGTTTCTTGGCATCATTTCCTTCAGGTGATCCTTGTATGGCAGGAATGCGAGGTCCCCCTTCACCATCCTTATTGCCCCCCATGAGACTTCCAACTTTTGAGTGTTCTGACCTAAACTTGATGCCTAGACCTGACCCCCATACTCAGGTACAGGCCAGCCAGTGTAAAGGACAAAGGACTATCACTGTCTTGTTCTGGAAGCTGTGCCCAAGATTATATTAGCCTTTGGGCTGCTACAGAACCTGTCTGACTCCCATTACATAGTCCTATTAACAGTCCACTAAAGCCTCCCAGTTGTTTTTTTCAGATAATCTACCATCTTGTTCTTGTGTTTTTTTGGGGGGGATTGCTTTTTGGAGGGCGATTGGGGTTAAGTGACTTGCCCAAGGTCATACGGCTAGTTTTTTGTGTTAAGTGTCTGAGGTCGGATTTGAACTCAGGTCCTCCAGACTCCAGGGCCGGTGCTCTATTCACTGCGCCACCTAGCTGCCCCACCATCTTGTTCTTGTGAAGGTGATTTTTTTTTTTGACCCCAAGTAGACAACTTTATATTTTTCCCTACTGGATTTCATCTAATTAGATTTAACTTAATGTTCTAGCCTATCAAGATCTTTTCGGATCCTGACTATGTCATCCCTTGTGTTAAATAACTTCCAGCTTTCTGTTATCTGCAAATTTAATAAGTGCGTCATCTATGCTTTTATCCAAGTCACTGAAAACAAAGTTCAACAGCCCAGCTCCTGGGGCCTTCTCCTGGAGACCTCCCCAATCACGGAGAACTAATAATGGCCCTCTCTTGGAGACCAGCCCCCAGTTTGGAATCCATCTATACTATGGATTGGTTCCACAAGGTAGAGTGAGATAAGCTGTTTCATCAAAAGCACCACTTAAATCTAGGTAAATTCTATCTGCAGCTCTCTCCTGAGCCACCATAGTAGAAACTCTACAAAGAAGAAATGAGGTGAGTTTGGCCTCACCTGGCTCTGAGGACACCATGCTAGCACTCCTTCTAGACAATCGCCAACCACCTCTAGAACGATCAGCCGGGAATGTTCCCCAAGCTCACTGGTCTGCAGTTTGCAGACTTTATTCTCTTCCCTTTTGGGAAACCACTCCTCTCTTTCTGCAGCTCTCTGCCATTCCACCTGATCTCTGATCGGCCCCTAAGTCAGGGGACTAGGATTCAGAAAAGGCAACGGGCACTGGTCCTTCACTGAGGCTCTCCATGCCTCAAACATACTTATTGGTCTTTAGCTGCCAGTTTCTCAGTTGGCATTTTTGTTCTGCCATTTCCACTGTTAAATGTAACAGGCAAGGGAAGAAAGCTTAAAGCAGGCTGGCTTCACTCTGTCCTCACCAATGCCCATCAGCCCTTCTTCCAGGGGATTAATTAAAAAGCTCCCATTGGTCTCAGTTCTGTGGTGAGTCAGGTGGGCCAATTCCTATTTGGGAGCAAAGTGCTTCCTCACATGAAGCACCCTTCAGTGCAATAGGCAAGCCTGTAAATTGGAAGAAAAGAGACTTGGCGGGGTGACTAGGTGGCACAGTGAATAGAGTACCAGCCCTGGAGCCAGGAGGACCTGAGTTCAAATTTGGCCTCAGATACTTAACAGGTACTAGCTGTGTGTCCTTGGGCAAGTCACTTAACCCAATTGCCCTGCCTTCCCTCCTCCGAAAAGCAAAAAAAAAAAAAAAGAGTCTTGGCAGTTGGTACCTTGGCGTATAAAGGGGAAAATATTCTTCATGAGTTTAAGCACTTGCCATTTTTGAATGCTTTACACACTTGGCCCTCTAATACCAGCTAATGGAATCTCCCTTTAATTTTCACAGCAAAGAGGTTTTTTTCCTCCTTTTGGAGGGCAATTGGGGTTAAGTAACTTGCCCAAGGTTACGTGGCTAGTTTTTTTGTGTGGGTGTTGTGTCTGAGGCTGGAACCGAACTCGGGTCCTCCTGACTCTGGGGCTGGCACCTTTACTCACTGCGCCACCTAGCCGCCCCTAACAGCAAAGAGTTTCAACCCTATTTTATAAGGAAAACTGAGGCCCAGAGAGGGTCCCATAATTACTTTGAAAGTAAGTTGTGAAACCTTATTCTCAATGAATTTGGCTTAGGGAGGGAATGACAATACACACTAAATAGGGTATCTCACTCTACAGGAGAGTAGGGGGGAAGGGGATGAGGGAGGGGGGATGATGGAAGGGAGGGCAGGCTGGGGGGGAGGGAAGTTGGAAGCACCCACTTTTGAAAAAGGACAGGATCAAAGTAGAGAATAGAACAAGACAGGGTTGGGATAGGACAGAGGGAAATATGGTCAGTCTTCCACAATATATCCACTATGGTAATGTTTTGCATTAGCTACACATGTACAACCTATATTGAATTGCTTATCTTCCCAGTAAGTGTGGGTGACGAGGGAGGTGGGGAAAGAATGTGGAATTCAAAGGTTTAAAATCAAATGTTTAAAAAATAAAAATATATATATATATATATAATTATTATTATTTTACATGTAACTGGGAAATAAGATATACAGGCACTGGAGCATAGAGATCCATCTTGCCCTATTGGAAAATCGAAGGGGGGATGGGGGAAGATATGAGAGAGAGCAGATTGGGGGAGGGGATATTCAGTGGGATCGCTGTTTTAGGGCGGTGGGTAGGGGGAAAAATGGGGAGAAAATTTGTAACTCAAAATCTTGTGGAAATGAATGATGTAAGCTAAAAAATTAAATTGAAAAAAGAAAGTCAGTTGTGAAGCAGTGTGTACATAAAGCTTTTTCTTATCTGTAATAATTTGAGGAGAGTACTAAGAATAGCCGTATTTGAAAAGCATACCAGGAGACTTGGCGTTTTGGGGTTTTTTTGGCCTCACTACCTCTGAAAATGTATTTTCAGGTTATCATCAGGAGTATGGGTTGGAATCTTGTTGGCCCGGTTGTTAGATGCTTTTTATGTCATAAAGAAGAAGTTGACAAAAGAGAAAAATGTTTGAAAATGCTTGATTTGCTGGTAAAGGTAAGTTAGTGAATCCTTGTCTTTCTGTAATTCTCGTAAGTTTTCAACCCTTTAGTTCTTGTTATTTGGGACGAAATCTTTCATATCAAACAATTTGTAGACAGGATGAGTTTGTTCTTTTTTGGCCTCTCATTGATCCTGGTGGGAGAATCTTAGAACTGGGAGGGGCTTTTATGGTCAGCCTGTTTTTTTGGAGGCCCCTAGTGGTGATGGGCTTTAACAACATCCCCCGACCAGTCAGTGCCACGCCCAGAACTTTTCCAGGCACTTGTCTCACTGGAACCACTGTGGTTAAAAATGAGAGGGGAAGCTGGAAATCACCCAAAAGAAGGTGAACAGGAGAGATTATGCCGTGTGAATGTTGGTTGAAGGAAATAGCAGAATTTAACCTGGTGAAGAAAAAGTGCATTCAGGAGCTTGTTTTGTTTGTTTTTGTTTTTTGGTCCAGACCTCTGACTTTATTGTGGTGCGTACCTGCATGTATGGAAGCCCTTCTCCTAATGCAGATCCCTAAATCTCACAGTCTCGGGGGACTGTCTGGCAGCCAGGAGTCGGGCACTGTCTTTGTGGCTTCCAGGTCATCCTTGTATGTGCCGTCCCACAAATGCCTCTTGTGGGGTTCGTGTATTTTATGGTAGCCTTAGGGAAGAGGAGTCTCATTTGTTCTGCTTGGTTCCAGGTCTAGACCTGGATGGCAGTTTTGGGGAGGCAGATGTTCAGCATAAGGAAAACTTTCCTGTTAAAACTGGCCAAAATTGGAAAGGGCTGTCTCGCGTTAGAATGGAGCGGTGAGTTCTTCATCATTGAAGGTCTTCGGGGAGAAGTAGACCAGGACTTTTGAGGTTGTCAGTGGGATTCCTGGTGTGGGAAGGAGTGAAACTCAGTGATCTCTGAGGTTATCTTATAAGTAAAAATAGGGAGCAGACCACAGACCAGGATGTAGCTGGTAGCTAGAGGAGGGCTCCAGTGCCCTTTTGGAAAGGCTGAAAAAGTGCTAAGAGGCAATAGCAAGGCAGGCTTTCCATAGAAGCCTCCCAAGAGCAGCCAGGACCTTGGAAAAGGCAATCCAGAGCAGGGGAGGAGGACCCTGCCTGGAGGAAGGGAAGCACTGTTCCTGCTTGCTGTCTGTAAAAGGCCCCTTCTGAGGCAAGGTTAGTGAAGTCACAAGACGGGGCCAACCAGAAAAGAGTAGAGAATTGTGGTTGGCCAGAAAATCCCAAAAGAGAGAGAAGTAAGATCTGTAAGCTCTGGTCTGGGCCCCTGACCATGGAAGGGGCCAGATACTGGGAGCACTGAGGTCTTCGGGAAGTCTGTGGATGGGGGAAATTTAAGGTTCCTCCCCGGAAATCAGCTCCCATCCTCCACACCTTTTATCTTTATCTTGGGAGGTCTGTGTGTGCATTGAAGAGACCCTTTGTGAAGATGGGTGTTTTTGGTTTTGTTTGTGTTGTGATGATTGAGAACCCTAAATGCTGTGCCCTGCATAAAAACACACTCTTATCCAAATATATATTGATATATAGTCAGTATTTTAACAAAAGTTTGCATGGAGAATCCTGTTGCTGCTAAGCAAAGACATTTGTGTAGGTAACCCAGGGGTAGAGTTCTAAACTTAGAGTCGGAAGAACTGAGTTCAAATCCTGCCACAGACACTTACTGTCGGTGTGGCCGTGGGCAAGTCATTTAACCTCTCTTGGTCTCAGTTTCCTCATTTGTAAAATGGGGTTAATAATAACACCTGTTGACTTGTTGTGAGATTCAGATGAGATAGATGTAAAATGCTCTGCAAGCCTAAAGTACTATATAAATGCTTGGCATTGTTTGCAGACAGCATCCATGTGGTTGTAACTGAGGGGCTTCATGGTTCATGTCTTTGTAGCTCTGCCATCCAAAGGAGCTGCTTTTGGGTTTGCTTGAGCTGGTCGAGGAGGCCTCTGGAAATCAGATCTCTGAAGTCCTTCTTCTCTTATTTGTTCCACTGCAGACAGGTAATGAGCATCATGGTATCAACGTATGTAATTGTTTTAGCTCTGTAATTAAACTTGGTTCATTTAAGCCAAAAGCAAAAGTGAAATCACGCCTTACCCAGTAACGCCATTGAACAGAACTTGGCCAGGGTGAGGAGCGTCAAGGGCCTTATTTCAATTAGTCTTAGGCTTGTTGAATTAAGGGCAGATCAGACTCCTGTGAAGTAGTTACAGAGTGTGTAGGAAAAGCTTACTGCTTAGTGAAAGGCCTGATCCTGCCAGTCCTCTGCTCAGAAAGTTACCATGTGTTCCCTCCTCCCCATTGTCTGTAGGATAAATTTAAAACTCTTTAGCCTGGCATTCAAGGCTCTCTTTCAGTCTGGTTCTAGTCAGACTAGAATATTAGTTTGCACTCATTGCATCTCACCTGCTCTTGGCTTCATGCATCGGTGTAGGGACTCTGTCCACATCTACTGTTGAATTCCTCCTCCTTCGAGACCTAGTGGAAGAGCCCCCTGTTCCACAGAGCCTGCCTGGGGCCCTCGTCAGAAGCGATTCCCCAGTCGTCTTCCCCTGACCGAGTCCCTCATGCTCCAGTTGGATTTCTATGCCCTTATCAAATTCTAGTTTGTGTTATGGTTGTGGATGAGCCTTCTTTGTTCCTTTATTCTATTCTGAACTCACTGAGGGCTGAGGCTCATTTTTCAGCTTGTCTGAAACAGAAATCACTTTACCCTCAAGAATCCACTTTTTCTCCTGCCTTCTATGTTTCTGTCTAGGTTGCCTACAGCCCTTCTAGTTGCCCAAGTTCCACCCCCTAGGAGGCTTTATCAGCTCATTCCTCTTGCCTCCACCTCTAGTCGGTGCTAAGCCTTGTTGATTCTTCCTCCTCTGCATCTGTTATACCCACCTCCTGTTCTCTGCTCACATGGCCTCCACTCTTGTTCAGACCCTCATGGCCTCTCCCTCTTACCTGGACTATGGTGAGAACCTCCTAGCCGGTCTCCCTGCCTCCAGCTTCTCAGCTTTCCAATCCCTTCTCCACACAGTGGCCAAATCAGTATTTCTAAAGCAGGTGTCACACCCCATCTCTGGTCAAGAAGCAACTGTTTCTCTCTCCCTCTCCCCACCCCTCCCTCTCACCTCCCCCCCTCTCCCTCTCTCTCTCTTTCTCTCTCCTCTTTCTCT
>NW_027185854.1:205540-256039 GCF_028583685.1 Petaurus breviceps papuanus
CCTGTCTATCTCACCCTCTCCTCTCTTTCCTATCTCTCTTTCTCTCTCTCTCTCTCTCTCTCCTCTCCCTCTCTATCTCTCTCTCCTTTCTCTCCCTCCTCTCTCTCTCTCCCTCTCCTGTCTATCTCACCCTCTCCTCTCTCTCCTATCTCTCTCCCTCTCTCTCTCTCTCTCTCTCTCTCTCTCTCTCTCTCTCTCTCTCTCTCTCTCTCTCTCTCTTCTCTCTCTCTCTCTCTCTCTCTCTCACTCTCACAGCCTTTTTAAGAGTTGGGATCAGCCGTCTTTTCAGGCTTACAAAGTATCACTCCCCATCACCCACTCTGTGTTCCACCCATAGCTCCTGCTCCACGTCCCATCTCCCATCTCCAGGCCTTTGTCCACACTCTCGCTGTTGCCTGTAGCGCTCTCTTTGCTTACTTCTTCACCTCTTGGGATTCCCAGATCCCTGCACAGTTAAGCTCAGGCACCACCTCCTGTAGGAGGCTCTTCCTAATTCCTAACTAACGTTAGTGGCTTTGTATTTATTTTGTGTATATTCAGCATTTGTGTATCTGTGTCCGTGTATCCTTCTTAGTAGAAGAAAAGCTTCTTGAGGGCAGGGACTGTTTCCTCTTTTGTCTTTATCATCTCAGCACCAGGCATGTGGCAGAAAGCCAAGGTGTGTTGAATGGAATGTGCACCTTACACGTACTAGGAGGTTGATGCATTTATACAGGCGATCTGCCTTTTCATTGTGTTTTATTTTCTGCAGTATGGAGCTTTCCATCATGCCTGTTGCTCCCTGTCTGTAGCCTTTGCACCTGTACCTTGCGTCAGGAGTATTCCATCTACACAGATTTTTTTGTTGCCTGTAATGTGTAGTTGTCCTGTCTTCCTAGTAGTGGGTGGAATTTCCCAGTACTCACAACCATTGGCCCAGCAACCTGTACTAGATCCTGTTGCTGAGGGAGATTATATACAAGCTTTTTCTGCCGCTTCTGCATTGAGGAGTTTGAGGCAGAAATGACCAGGACCATCTCAGAGGAGCAGGAGTGGGACACACCAAGGCTGTGATGGTGTCAGAACTGATAGAGCCAGAGGTGAAGAGTATCTGGTAAAAGCCCACCGTCCACTCAGTGAATCTTCTTTCAAAGATGGCAAGTCGTTACATGATCTTCTAGCTACATGGTCTCATAATTATGGTCAGAACTTTGTAAGGAATGAAAAATTAGAGTAAGTGCATTTTAAGTGAATGAAATCCCCAACAACTCCTAACACGTGATCTTCAGAGCACTGAGGGGAAGAAAGTGAGCAAATTTCACAAGTTCTTCTTATTTTTAACCTGTTTGTTATAAGTGATTACTCAGTGAATCCTAAAACCAAGTAATCAGTTAATGAGTTGTGGTCAAGGCCCTCAGCTATCCTTGGTTTATCGTCTTGCACGTGGGTATGTGTGGAGGCCTCCTCTGAATGACGGCTTCATCTCTGTTTTATAGTGATTCAGAAACTTCACAGCAAGAAGGCCTACTCAGTTGGATTAACTCTGTCAACCCTGTGGAGCCAGCTCTCCCTTCTCCCTGTCCCTTACACGAAAGAACAAATCCAGAAAGACCAGCACGGTCTGGGGCAGTGCTGCAAGGCCTTGGTCACGTTTACTAGGCCTTTTGTGGAAGAAGTTGTTAAAAACAAAGGTCATTCCCTGGAAGACGGTCAGGAAGAGCTAAAGGCAGAGCTGCTAAAGTTGTGAGTGGATTCTGCGTGCTGGGAGCGCCTTGCCGTGAACTGTCTGTCAGGAGCCATTCTGGTGCTTGGACGGTTCTTTGGTGTGTGCACGTCTGGAGAATGGACGTATAGACAGGCGTGTACATAGCCAAGCACTAGGGCATCCCTGAGTCTGGGAATCTGAGAGCCATGTGGGCTCACCGGTGGTGTTCCAGCTGCATGTGTGATGCCGCTATGATGGATTCAAAGCCTGCCAACTAGGCTCAGCCACACACGGTTAACAACAGAGATCAATTCCCGTTGGATGATTTCACATTTACGACAACACCACTTTGGTGTTGTGGGTGCCGCTCCTTTTATAGATGGGGACATGGAGGCACAGAGAGGTTAAGGGAATTGCCCAGGGTCACACAGCTAGTAGATAGTATCTTTTGATCAGCAGGAGCAGGGACAAGAGGATTAAACTTGGGTGATTTGGCTCTTTCCACCACGCCGCGCTGCTGCCATGACCACCATTGGCCCATTTGTCTCTTCTATGAAGGTGATCTCTGAGGCTCAGAATCCTGAGGGAATGGGTCCAGTGGCTGTGTTGCCAAAAAGCTCAGCTTCTCTGAAGGCAGCACTAGACCTTCAGTTATCAAGACTGAAAGTGACAGTGAAGAAACATCCAGAGATCTCTTAGTTATGGCATAGACCAGACTTACAAATGAGCCTTCCCAGTGGGGACCCATGGATGTAGAACATAGCCTAGACTAGGGTGGGGAACCTGCAGCCTTGGGGCCACATATGGCCCTCCAGGTCCTTGAGTGTGGCCCTTTGACTGAATCCAAACTTCCTAGGCCTCAAGGCCACAGGTTCCCCACCCCTGGCTAGACTGTCATATGTGCTTGATATGATAGTATGAGGATTCTTCCTGGTTTGGGAGGGGTTTTTCTTTTTAATTTTTGTTGTAGGAGAAGGCACACTTAGTGAGGTGGAGAGAGAGATTTGGAAAAACAAAAGACATCAATTTTAAAAATTTAGAAAATAAAATGAGCACAGAAAACACATCCAGATTGAATTCAATAATAGATTGTCCTCCTGTCCCTCACTGTCCTCACTGTCCTCCTTCTGATAAAAAGATACTCATGTAACAGTTATGTGGGCTTTGTTTTTTATGGAGGGCAATTGGGGTTAAGTGACTTTCCCAAGGTCACACAGCTAGTTTTTGTGTTAAGTGTCTGAGGCTGGATTTGAACTCAGGTCCTCCTGACTTCAGGGCCAGTGCTCTATTCACTGCACCACCTAGCTGCCCCAGCTATGTGGGTTTTTAAACCATGCAGTGTTAGTTCAGATACATCTATAGAATAAGCAGAGATTGCTAACTGGGAAGTTTTATGTTCAAATTGCCCCCTCCTTTTTTCTTTTCTTAGTTGTTTCAAAAGCTTGAAATACCCTTTGCTGACAGCACAGTTCATTGAAGTGCTTGAAGAAGATGAAGAAGATCCTTTAAAATCTTTCGCTTCTGAAATAGTAGTAAGTACAATCAGATTTATTTGCCTTTTCCAAAACAAATATTTTCTTGCTTTATGGGAAAAAATCATTTACTTTGGGCACAAGGGGTAAAACTGTAGAATTCTGAGGACAGCTCCAAAGCACATACTGCCAGCCTGGGTCACTTTCTTTTTTTCTGGTTAAAACGTTTTCATCACAGTAGGAAAGGCATGGTTTTGAAAATCACTATCTCATTTACACAGAATCTATCTTATGAGTGTGCATTCAGTAACTAATACTGATAATTGGTACCTTGTGATTGAATACTTCCCCATCATCTATTTATGTGACCGAAAGAAATTAATAAAGCCACCTGGGTTAGGTGAGCAGGCCCTGCCAAAATGTGGGTAAGTGTTAACATGTGAAATGGTTGGGTTTTGAGCCCCAGGTAACTTTTCTTTATTCCGTTTTCATTTGCTTATGGGAGCTTGTGTTTTCCAAATGTGGTGACCCTTGTATTGGTTTCATATCACTGTATAGAAAGATCCTAAATTGCATAGTAATCCATCGATTAATGAAAAAAAGTCTCACTGTCGCATCTCGTCATAAATTTCGTTACCCAAGAAAGAAGTCACAAGGTAAACAGAAGAGAAAAATGGATTTAGAAAATGGGCAGCTGGCTTGACGTGGACTTCTGACCCCTGCGTTAAAAGAGTAACAGGCCAAGGATAGAGGGCACGCAACAAAGGTGTGTAAGAATGTATTTGCCAGCTGTCTTGCCAATCTAATAGAAGGGCTTTAAACTAAAAAGCATGGAGGAGGAAGGAAATGTCTTTGTATAATCCACTAAGCCAGATGCCCTGGAGAATAGTTCCAGTGAAGGAAAAAGAATGGCAGTTAAGTCACCTGAAAGTTTACAGGAGATCAAATTCAGGAAAGGTCCCAGGAGAAAAACCCCTGACCTGAAAGGTCCGTACCCAAAGTCTAGGCAGGAATGCGTGCTTTTGTGTTAGAGGGCTTGACGTTTTATTCTTGTTGTTGTTCGGTCGTGTTCCACTCTCATGGCCCCATATGGGGTTTTCCTGGCGAAGGTACTGGAGTGGTTTGCCATCTCCTTCTCCAGCTCCTTTTACAGATGGGGAGCTGAGGCTAGCAAGGTTAAGTGACTTGCCCAGGGTCACACAGCTAGTAAGTGTCCGAGGCCAGATTTGAACTCAGGAAGATGAATCCCCATGATTCCAAGCCCGGTGCTCTGTCCACTGCCCCAGCTAGCTTCTCCTAACATCCCAGAAGCGTATTTGTCTCCAGAATGTCCCTGAGACTTGGGGTGAAGCTCATGACTGGGATATGGCTCTGGGTAGGTATTCCTTGTTCAACAGAAATAGAGCGGCGAAGTGGAGCAGTGAATAGAGCACCAGCCCTGGAGTCAGGAGGACCTGAGGTCAAATCCAGCACCAGACACTTAACACTTACCAGCCGTGTGACCTTGGGCAAGTCATTTAACCCCAACTGCCCTGCCCTCCCCCTCCAAAAAGCAAAAGCAAAAAGAAATAGAGTAGGTTAAAAAAGGGGAGTGTGCATCGAGCAGCACCACATATTCAGAACGTACAGTCAGGGGAGGAAATTCAGCAGCCAAAGAGAGGGAGCTTTGGTGGAGACTTGAAGAGGAGGGGCTGGAGATACAGGAGGCTTGTTGCTACAAATGACCTGATTAGAAAGCAGAAATGGAGGAGGCCTCCACGAGCCTGGCAGGTGCACGACCTCAGGGCGAGGGGGGCTCGTTTCTCCTGTAGCTGCTGGAGCCAGAAGCAGAGCAGCTAATGACTTCGTGCTTTGCCTTAATGATAGCTTTGTTCTTCAGAAGATGGGGCCCAGATAGGAGAAGCTCTGTGCTGGACTGGATCCTCCCTGGGAGAAGACAGCATTCCTAGGGCAGAAATCTGGGGAAGTGATGGCTCCATCCCAGAGATCTGACTGTAGATGTGAGGAAGGATGGGCTCTTGTGGACCAGAACTCTTCAGGAAGTCAGCTCCAGAGGGGTGAGAACTCAGGAATGAAAGGGCCTAAAGAGAAGGAGTCTCAATAAGGAAAAAGAAAAACCGTTCTTCTAAAGAGACTCGTGCTAATGCAAGAAGAATTCAACTTACTTGGATTGTTAAAAGATAGAAAAAGAAGCTCGAAGCAAGGGTAGGCAGCGGGACAAAGATGAGAGCACAGCATGGCCTACAGAAGCATGTCAGTGTGAAAGAAGAGGCTGCTATGCCCATTTTACAGATAAGGAAACTGAGGATGGGAGAGGGGTGGTCCTTGCCCAAGATCATAGAGCTGCCAAGTTGCTGCAGTTGGATCTGAACTCAGGTCTTCCTGACTCTAAATCCAGCTGTCTAGCTACTGTGACACCTCGGTAAAGATAAGGAAGAAAAAAGGGTACTTGAAACGTGTTTTTAAAATGCCCAGAAGAGAAGGGAAAGACATTCAGAAGGGAAAACAAGCAAGCGGGACAGCTTTGAAAGTAACATGTTGCATTTCTTATGTACTTTAAAACAAACTACATAACAAACCTATTTGCAGATAGAACCCTTTTTTTTCCCATACTGCATTGTGAAAATATTCTCTTTTGGGGATTAGTTAAATTCAGAATAAGAAGTATTTAAATATCAGCAGTGTTAAAGCTTAGAATGTGCTGCTCTGACTAGAAAAGCTAAGGAAATAAAGGTTGTGTGTGTGTGGGTGTGTTTGAACTGTATGGGGGGAAAGAGGAGGACCCCAGAAAGGCCAAGAGTGCTGCTTGGAGGGGGATGGTCGGTTACAATGGTAACTTAGGGCAGAGAGAAGGCAGAGGCTCCATTCTTATTGGCTTTTGTTTTCTCTGCTAAGAAATGAGAACTCTTTAGTACTGGAAATGACAGAATCCAAAGGACACGCCAGGAGTCCCTACCCCATAGAAGTGCAGAGTTAGCAAGAGAGAACTTAGCTGCCCTTGTTAATTCATGTCCTTGGGTACAACTGTGCCCAATCTTCCCCCTCCTTTAAAACAGCTCTCACCAGGCCCTGCTGCCACTTCTCGATGTCCTTTGGCTCTTCTGCCCTCCACTTCTCTCCTTTGCAGCCTGTCATATGACCTCCTAACTCAATTGAAACCGCGTGACCTTTCAGCTGCCAAGTTTCGTTGTCCTTCCTCAGTCTTCCTCCTCCTTGACTTCTTTGCTGCCCATTTAGCTCTTCTGACTACTCCCTCTGCCTGGATATTGTCTCCTTTGTGCTGCCCACCAGAGTCGGACATCCATGCCCTCATTCCCATCCCCATCCACTCTGGTCCCAGTCCACATCTGCCTGTCTCTTCCACTTGTCCTTCAGAATGCCTGCTCCATTTTTCCTGCTCTTTAAAAAAAAAAAAACTTCCTTTTATCTTTAACCTTTTAATTTCTCACTCTTTCCTTTTTTTTTTTTTTTTTTTTTTTTTTTGCTTTTTAGAGGGGGGAAGGCAGGGCAATTGGGGTTAAGTGACTTGTCCAAGGTCACACGGCTAGTAAGGATTAAGTGTCTGAGGCTGAATTTGAACTCAGGTCCTCCTGACTCCAGGGCCAATGCTCTATTCACTGTACCACCTAGCCACCCTGAGACATATTTTTTTTTAACATGGTGACTGAGGAAATTTGTTTTCATCACTTTACATTATTGTAATGAGGTTCATTTTTCTTATTTTCTCACTGAGGGGCAAGGGAGGGAAGGGTGAGAGGGTGAGAATGTGGACCTGATAATGAAATGAAATTGAATTTAAAAAGAAAAGTAATGACTGATCTCTAGCTATTGATGAGTTGGATTCGGCTGGATAGACACAGTGGATAGTTCTGGGCCTGGAGTTAGGAAGACCTGAGTTCAAATCCAGCCTCTGATGCTTCCTGAGTTGTGTAAGCTAGTGTGGCCCTGGCACGTCACTTCCCAAACTCTGTCTCTGTTTCCTTAACTGTAGAATGGGAGTAACTGTTGGGAGAATCAAATGAGATAATATTGTAAAGTGCTTATCATAGAGCCTGGCACATGGGAGACATTATATAAATGCTTATTCCTTTCCCTTCCTTTAAGGTCAAAGGTAGGCTGGGGACAGATGGTCAGGTCAATGAGTCAGTGAGTGCCCTAGAGGTACTAGGGAGCTTTAGAAGGTTTGAGGGGTGGAGAGGGAAGTAATTGTCAGGCCTATGTCTTACTTAAATTAGATTGGAATGTGTAGGAATCTGAAGGATGAATTGAGGAGGACAGGGTGAGGGGGGTAAAGACATGATGAGTAGAAGCAAGGAGACCAATCTTAGAATACTCAGGTGCACTTCTGGGGCTGTCTCCCAAAGAGGTCAGAGAAGTGGGAGGAAGATGTATGTGCAAAAATATTTATAGCGGCTCTTTTTGTGGTGGCAAAGAATTGGAAAGCAAGGGGATGCCCATCAATTGGGGAATGGCTGAGCAAGGTGTGGTATGTGAATGTAATGGAATACTATTGTGCTATAAGAAATGAGGAGCAGACGGACTTCATCATGACCTGGAGAGACTTGTATACACTGATGCTGAGTGAGGAGAACTTTGTACACAATCACAGGCACATCGTATGTGTGACGACCAACTTGGATAGACTGGGCTCCTCTCAGCAATGCAAGGTTACAAGACACCTCCAAAAGACTCATGATGGAAAGGGAGAGATATCCACGTCCAGAGAAAGAGATGCAGAGTCTGAATGCAGACTGAAGCTCTCTCTCCTGTGTGTTGTATTTTGTTTTGTTTCTTCTTTCTCATTGTTGACTCCACTGGTTATAATTCTTTACGATTTGACTAATGTTTAATGTGAAGGCTTTTGTAGAACCTATATTGAATTGCATGCTGCCATAGGAGGGGAGGGAGGGGGAGAAAATTTGGAACTCAAGGGATTATGGAACTGAATGTTGTAAACTAAAAGTAAATAAATGAATTAATTTTTAAAAATCCAAAACACTCTAGGTGACTGGTAGCTGTGGAAGTGGAGAGAAGGGAGCAGATGTAGAGGGACATGTTTGTTTCTGTCTCAGATGTTTTCCTAGATTATTCTTAACATCTTTGAAACTTTTTTTTAGTAGCCTTTAAAGCGACTTCACTTTACTCCATTGGTGGTCTACCTATTCACATGTCTGACTCAACAAGTAATTTTAATTTTTAAAAAGTTGACTGATTTAGAAACCGTTTCATGTATAATGTATATAATCCATATTTAATAGAATTTTGGCATTGCCTTTATACTAAAGTGCTGCCTTGTTTTCCCTCATTCTTTCTCCCACAGGGCTTTATACTAGCAATTGGAGACTCTCTGCCAAAGGTAATTTTTCAGCATGGAAGAAAGGAAAAGTGCTGGGATAACCCTGACTTGGAGGAAGAGGAAGGTAGCCAATTGGCAGAGTCCATGGCTTCACTCGCTTATCTCGTGTTTGTACAACGTATCAGTATTGACCAGTTTCCATTGGTCTTGAGGTAAGAATTTTTTGCAAGTTTTCCATCTGTTCGGTGGCCGACACTCTACACTGTGCCCCGAGTCTGTCTTTTATTCTATACCTAGTATGTAGACTTTATCAAACTACAAAAAAGTTTAAAACAAAGTTTAAGGAAATGATATGTTTATTTCTCAAATGCATCTGTGACCTCATGAGTCTGGGAGTCCTGTGTGACAGTGGTGTGGATACCCCCCAGTCCTGGGCAGTTTATTCAGATTACTCCATGAGGTCGCCCCTGGGGGCCACGCCTCATATGCCGGAGGCCTTTGTCCTGCTCTTAGGAGGATGCTAGTCACTCTTATCTGTCATGCCCTCCTTGCCATGTGACCTTCCCGTCTTCTCTTCCCTCCACAGGATTCCTTGGTTGATTTCTTTTACTCCTAGGACTTCCTCACTGGTTGTGTCTCGCAGTCTGCTGACGCCCACCGTATACCCCTCCATTGCCCTCTGTGCAATACTGCTCCTAAATTCTCTGGAGTCTGTTGTTTTCCATGTCTTGCCCCTTATAGCCACACTGGTAGAATGTTAGTATTGAAAGGACTTCATGGGAAGCTTAGGGTAAGTAAAGGAGCTTTGCCATAACTCCAAGGTGATCCAGCCCACACTTTGCTTCTGCCCAAGTTGTCCATACATACGGGCCGTTCCCGCTATACATATGGATGTCCATTCTAACACATGTTGAATTCTGGGCAGTGTACGTTTCATTACTGGTCTTTCCTGTGTGGTCAGACCAAACTCTTGCAGTGTTCTGGGGCTTGCAGTTTCAGTGTCGTTCCCTCCACGCCTTTATAGTTGTGTTACCCCCAGGACAGCTCTCCTCTTTATACTTGGCCCAGCATGGCTGCTTTTGCGGTCATTCTTCTCTTTAGTGCCTTTGTCTTCTCTCCAGGCACATCGGGGACCATGGTCCTGGGCTCCGTGATCCTTGATGGAAAAAAAAGCTTGTTATGAGAATTGCAGATCTATTTTTCTTCTGCTTGGAGGCCTCCCCTTCTCGTCCTTATCATGAATTGGCTGAAGTGGATGTCTTGCCCAGCTGTCTTTAAACTTTATCCTGGCTTCTTTTGCTATGGTTCTGAGATAATGTTGCCCATAATTGTCCATCATCCTACTTGGTAGAACTTCCATATGAGTCTCTAGTCTAATCCACTGTTGCCTTTAGCTGGTTTCATTTCTGTCTCGTGCAATTAATTCAGATGTTTGCTGACTAAGTTGCTTCCTTAGCTTTGTGACAATTGATTGCTTAAACTTCGACATACAATTATTATGATCTGTGTCTGTGTCTTTTCTATTATCTGTCATTTTTAAAATTTCCAATTATTTGTTTTCAATGACTTCCTTTTAGTTTCAGTTATTTAAATAGTTCAGGGTTAAGCAGTTTTCACTTCACATTACATCTTTTTTCATTCTTATTCTTATTTACTTTTTTATTTTTACTAATTGTGATCTTAGCTTTGACAAACTGGTAATCAGGCTGCAGTGTGCACTGTAGCAGCCAGAAAGCGTGAGGAGGGGTATGGCTTCCAGAAATAAGGAAGTGGGGGCCCCACGAGCATCTGCAGCATCATGTTTAGTTCTGGGCAGGGTCAGGAGGATTGTGATAACCTGGAAAGGATCCAGGGAAAAACAGGCAGGATGATGAAGGGCCTAGAACCCATGACAAAGGAGGACACGAACCAGCTGTGACAGTTTTGGAGAGAAGATTCAAACGGAATAGTGCTCTTCTTCAAGTATCACGTGGAGGGGGATGGGACCAGGATTCAGAAGGCCAGTAGAGGCTCAGTTTCAGGAAAAACTTCCTAATAACTTGGTAGTTCTTTCTTCTTTTTTTTTCCTTTTTGGAGGGCAATTGGGGTTAAGTGACTTGCCCAAGGTCACATGGCTAGTAAGTGTTAAGTATCTGAGGCCGGATTTGAACTCAGGTCCTCCTGACTTCGGCGCCACTGTTCTATTCACTGCACCACATAGCTGCCCCAGTAGTTCTTTCTTCTGAAAGAATTTAAGCAGATGCTGGGTAACCCGTTGTCACAGATGGTACAGGCAGGATTCATCTCAGCTATGGGTCAGAATAGACGTCCACTGAAGCCTCTCCCCATCAAATGCTGTGATTCTGTCCCTGTGCAGAGACGTCTGACTCAGGGTGAACTCCCTCATACATCACATCAGTAACAGATCTTTTCCTTTCTGTTCCTACAAAATCTGTTCTATTCTTTGTGATGTTATTGGGGGTTCACCGTGTCCAGTACCTACCCTACAAATCCTTTGGTGGAAGAAAGATGTGATAAGAGACATGAGCCGAGCAACAGAGTCACCTGCAAATCTGGGGTGGCCTCTCCTGTGCCGCCTTTTTGTATCATGCCTTACTGCATAGCTCTGCCATCTTCACCTTTGCAGTGAAGCCAAGTGTCAGAGAGCACGGGGATTTAATTTGGACAATTCTGTTGAGTTCTTCCTAGAGTTTCTCTACCACTTCATCCTCGGCAACTGATGTTGCTTAATGAGCTGCAGTTATTTTTATTTATTTTTTATTTTATTATTAACACTATAATGTGTGCTGACCCACTATCCCATGATGAAATGTGTCTTCTTGTCTTTGAAGATAGAATAAGACCCACTCTGCCATTCCTTTCTTTGCCTCTTCAGGGGCACCATGAATAATAATTCTGTTTAGCTGTAACTGACTCCTTTTATCAAGATTGGTAATATTCAGCCCCTTCAGAAGTATATCCACTCATTGGTCAGTGGACAAGAATCACATGCTAATGCGCCAATAATCAAAATAAAGTTTGTTGATGGTCCAAAAATTGTGATTCCTCGTACCCTCTGCCCCTCTTTCTTAGCTGTTTGACAATGTCAGAGGTTGTAGAGGTTGGAACCCTTTTGTGTGTGTATGTGTCTGTCTGTCTTATGGATTTTCATGACCCAAAATACTCATTGCTAGGTGGTGATGGTCCATGTACTTCTTTGTACTCAGGCTTGGTCTTTAGGAGACAGATTTTGTCTGTTTCTGGATCCACTCAAAGCCTTTCCAGCACGGTAGACCCTACCAGAGCTTACTTGCATCTAGCATTGTCTTTGAGAACCCAGGTTACCTCTGTGCCATCATGAGGCATGGGCTAGGATTTTGTGGAGGGTTTTGGTTAGGAGTAATAAATGATACTAGCTAGAATCTGTTTAAAATTTATTGGTGGCCACAGTGCAGGTGAAGTAGGTTTTGAAACTTACATGTGTAATCTCTAAAAATGTCTGTAAATATATTTTATATTTTAGCCCATTGTATCTTCTGCAGTACAATATGGAACATATTGAAGTCCTCTTGAAAAGGTAAGGTCCCTCAGATGACATTCCAGAAATAGAGAACTATTCATTCCCTTAATTTGCTCTATTTGGGCATGTTACATTTACTTTGTGTTCTGTTTACTTATTTTTTGTTGCATGTTTATAAATCCCTTTGTCTTTGGCTTGTAAAATACAAGGACCCAGGGCCGTTGTGTTATTTCTGAACCCTGGTGTACATTTCTGAGATGACTACACTTGGTGTTACTCTCACACCTTTTTGTACCAGGTAGCAATAAAATCTTAAATACTCAGGTGAGAATGACTTCAGACCCTTACAAACAGTAATGTGACTAATGTAATGCATCTTTTCTTTTAAAATATATTTATCTTCACCATGTCATCTTGTGTGTGCCTGACCTCTTAATGTCACATGCAGCTCGAGAATTAGTGCGTTTCATGCCAGATGATGAGACTTAGCTGAGCTGCCTTGAAGTCCAGAGTGACATGTGAGGACTCGAGTCAGAAGACAGACCATAAACTCTGATCGCCAGAGAATTCTCCCAAAGAATTTTTCCTGATAATTTTTCCAAAAAAGTTTAACATTGCCATCTTGGATTTTCCCACTTCTAAAACCATGTTGGTTAAACTTTTAATATCCTCTTTCAGAGCAGAAGAATCTGTGTCCTCAAAAGGACTGGTAATATTTCTTTCTTCCCTTTTAATAATTTGAATATGTGCCCTCATGCGACCGCTGCCTGGCTCTGACTGTGTGCAATGTTTTCCTCTGCAGGATCTTCTGGAGAGCAGCTTGTTACGCATGGAGGACGGCAGCCTGTTGCATCATTACTTGGAGATCAAGAGCTTCCTCACCGTGCCTCAGGTAAACAGAAGTGGGGAGCAATAGCAGGTGGACTCCCCCCTCCCACATCTGCTCCATCTGCAGCTTCAGGGAGGGAGCCATCAAACTCTCCTGCCTTGTAACTGTCTTGTCCAGGGACATTGCTGGGCCTTCTCCTTTGCTGCCTGCATCCCACGGCTGTGCTTGTACTGCTTAGGATCTTAGAGACAAAGCTCTCATTGCCCTCCTTTCTTGTGTCTCAGTAGAGAGAGCAGTGAGCGTGGAATCAGGAAGACCCAAGTTCAAATCCAGCCTCAGACACTGGCCCACTGTGTGAGCCTGGCCAAGTCACTTTACCTCTATCTGCCAACAATTCCTCAACTATAACATGAAGATGATAATAACAGCACCGTCCTCCCAGGGCTTTGTGAGGATCAAATGAGAAGATAATTGTAGAGCCCTTAGCGCAGGGCCTGGCACACAGTAGGTGCGTTATAGACAAGGCTTCTTCCCTCCCCTTACACTTCCTAGCCAGGCCTAGCACTGACTCCATCTGGGTCTCGCACAGGCTAGCTACTAGGAGGAATGATAGAAGATTTTATCCCAGGAATTTAACTTGAATCCTTTCACAGCTGACAGTATTACCCTTCTAGTTTCTTTTCAAGTAAATGTTAAACTAATCAATATTTAAATGAAAAAATGGCTAACAGAATATTAATTTTCAAAACTCTCTTATATGAGATTCCCTAATATGCTTAAGAATTGATTTGTATGAGTGACGACATTGACAAGGGCCGTTTAGCACGCCTGTATAATGTTATATCAGCAAGAGCTGCTTTACGGTGGGGGTAGAAAATCAGAAATGCGGACAGCTACGATTCTGTCCGTCCTCTGAGTGACCTGAGGAGGTCAGTCGCTTTATCCGTGTAGCCCTGTAAAGCAATAGAAAGAGCCTCAGATCTGGAAGAGAGCCTAGGCTCAAACTTCACCTCTGCCAGGTACTTGTCAGGTGACCTTGGGCTAGTCATTTTTCCTCTCCACCTCAGTTTCCTTATCTGCCAAATGGGGAGTGTGATGTTTGTGTCACATGAGGCTGCTGTGATGCCCGAACGAAGGGTGTCAGAATTTCAGAGTTGGAGGGGACTCGAGCAGCCATTTAAGTTCAGACCTCACCTGACACGTGGTCATTTGGCCTTTGCTAGCTCAGGACCTCAGCCCTTCCTCCTCTGGCTCAGTTCAGAGTGTTAGGATGGTAGTCTTTACCTCAAACTGAAATCTGCATCTTTGTAGCTTGTGCCCCTCCCTCCCAGATCTGACCTCCTGGGGCCCAGTAGAACAGGCATGATACCCCCTGCACCTAACAGCCGTTCAGAGACTTGGATACAGCAACCATGCCTTTCTGAGGCTTCTCTTTTCTAGTTCCTTCAGTCATGGAATGGACTCAGGGCCCTTCCCTGACCCAGCTGCTGCCCTTGGGATGGTCTCCATCCTAAAACGATCACCCCCAGAAGAGAATTTCACATTCTGGGGCAGAGAACAGAAGGATGGATGCTCCCCTAAAGCAGTCTGGGATTGCTGTAGCTTGTTTGGATGCCGGGCCACATACTGCCGTCCATGAAAACCTTCTGATTGGTTTTAGGTGGACCCCTCTCAAACACACCTTCCCCAGCTTGTACTTGGGAAGTGGAAGTTCTGACCCCAAGTGAGAGTTTCTGTTTATCTCCAGAGTTAACAGTAAAGCATCACAGTATAAGTTATTGTTAGGTTTATTTTCTTGAGTCACGGGAGGTGAATGCCAAGTATAATTTCCCCTAGAGATAGAAGCTACATAGGGATGGGGCCTGGGCCTGGACCATTGCTGTTGTGAACTCTGGGTGAGAAACTCCGTCTGCAAAGATCAGCCCCTGCTGTCACTTGTAGTCTGGGCTGTTGCCTAGAACCACACTATTGAATTTAAATAGAAAGGAGCCCTGCCAGCTGCATGTTGACTTGGAAAACTACAAATTAATATTATCTATGTTATATTGTGTTTTCACTAATTTTGTTAAACATTTCCCAATTATGCTTTAATCTGGTTCTAATTCGTACTTGGGATGCAGTCCAAGCTGTATGGGCTGTTCCCTAGAGCACTCAGATATTCAGCGACTTGCCCAGGGTCTCATACTCAGGATATAATAGATAGAAAATATTTTTCTATCTATTCTTCTATTTTGCCTATATCTAGATTCTATCATATTACTGACTGTCAGAAGTTGTCAGCCATAGTACTCCATTATGTCTGACTGATACCTAAATGGTATCTGTTTGCTTTGTGAGGGGCTTTGAGTCTGGGCCTTGTGCTTGGCTGAATGAACTGGGCTTGTTTCAGTCACACACACATGCATGTCCACATTGATATTTTAAAGGTGGAGTTTTACTCTGTCATTGCAATTTTTAAAATGTTTAAGGACTTTTGGGGGGATTCTGGGATAAATTCTAACCCCACATATGACCAGATTCAATAATAACATTAATGATGAATAATAAAAATATTTCCATAGAATTTTTGTGCTACCTCAACATTACAGATGAGGAGCTTGAGCTGGTAGCGTTAGACGCGGGATTTGAACCCAGGTTCTTCTGCCTTCAGGTCCAGTGCTCTCTCCACCGTGGCAGGCTGCCTCTCTCTCAATCCCCATTTTCAGGAAAGGAGCCAAAGCCTAAGAAGTACCAGTTAAAATCTGCATCATTAATGTGGTTTGTTCCTGTGTTCTCTGGCCACCCTGGACATAACATATCAGTGCTCGCATTTTCTCCGTAATTCCTGCTTTTACGCATTTTTCTTCCTTGCTTTGTATCATAGGAAACATCAGGTACCATTGTTATCCGCTTTCTCCACTCTGTCCAGTGGAGTGGGCCCATGAGAGACAAAACAACTGCCTTAACTTTTTACTCTCCTGGGGCGGCCAGGTGGCTCAGCGAGTAGGAGCACCAGCTCCAGTGTCAGGATGACCTGGATCAAATCCGGGCTCAGATACTCAGCACCACACCCAGAAATAACTGGCCGTGTAACCTTGAGCAAGTTACTTAACCCCGATTGCTTTAAAAAAAAATTTTTTTTTGACTCTCCTTGTCTGCATTTCTTTCTTAACGTTTAGTGCTGGGCGCTGGTCATTAATTATATAATTGTATTGCAATATAAATGCAATGCTCACATTCATTTGATGTTTTTAAATGTTTGTTTGTAGAAGCTGGTGAAAGTTATGACCTTCTGCCCCATTGAGACTTTGGTATGTAAACGTTTCATGACTAAGAACATTCAGTTACAGAGGCTAAATTTAATTAATGTTGCTTTCTTTTCTTTTTAATCTAACAATGTTATTTGCTTTTTTTTTTTTTAGAGGAAAAAAGGTTTAAAAGTACTGCAGCTGTATATAAACAAGCTGGATTCACAAGGCAAACATATATTATTTAGGTATGATTCAAACATAATGAATGGCTACCCTTCCGTGGCTGGCAAAACTTTGAATTGATGGTACATGAGGTGGCAGATAATGGCATTGAAATTGTATTCTCCAGGAAGGTCACCCATTCACAGAAGTCTTGGATTAGTGCAGTCTTTCAGAGATAGAGATAGGATGGCCTCCTGCATTCCAGTTAAGAGAGATTTACCTCATAAATAAGGCTTTGTGTATGTGCATACACATAAAATACAGATTATTAATTTTCAAAGAATTAGGATGCAATAAGAAACATTTAAATAAAAATGAACAGAATTTAGTTATTCTATGATTCCTTAGGCTCTTGGAAGGACATAACATGTTAACGATAATTCACATTTGTGAATGAATAAAGGACCCCCAGAAGTTACTGATCCTTTTAGTTTTTTGGAGAGGAAATCCCAGAGCCACTCGGCCTTCTAAAGAGGCCTGTAGGAATGAAGAACAGCTGTTGAAATTATGTGGTAGAGGAATAGTTGGGTATCAGCAGATGGAGGATTTGTGTCCTTGCTATGGGCAGGTCTCATGATGTCCCTTAGCATCTGGCTCATCAGTGTGAAACCCAAGCATTTTTTTCTTGGGACCTTTTTACATTCATAAAAAGTATTGAGGAGCCCAAAGAGCTTTTGTTTATGGGTTATATCCTGATACTTTAAAACTAATCAATTTTTAAAATACTGATTAATCCATTTAAGATGACAATAATAAACCCATTATATGTTCATATAAACCACGTTTTTAATGAAAAACAACTATTTTCCAAAACAAAAAATGGTGGTAAAAAGAGTGCCATTGTTTTACATATTTTTCTACTTAATAGTATTTTATTTTTGTTTTTTTTTTGCTTTTTGGAAGGCAGTTGGGGTTAAGTAACTTGCCCAAGGTCACACAGCTAGTTTTGTGTGTGTGTGTGTGTGTATGTGTGTGTTCAGTGTCTGAGACCAGATCTGAACTCAGGTCCTCCTGACTCCAGGGCCAGCGCTCTAATCACCGCGCCACCTAGCCACCCCACAGTTAATAGTATTTTATTTTTTCCAATTACATGTAAAGATAGTTTTCACCATTCACTTTTATAAGATTTTGAGTTCCAAATTTTTTTCTCCCTCCCTCCTTCTCTTCCCCAAGATGGTAAGTAAATTTGTGTTTTACACATTTTTGCTAATTTTTTTACCATCTGGCTTAATAGAAGACAGCTGAATTCTCCAATCTACTTCTCCATTTAGTTTGTTGTGATGTTTTGGTTGAAGTACATAGAGGGTAGAGAAGGGAATGAGCCTTTATAGAGTACCACCTCCAGGCACTCACCACTACCCTACCCTGCCTCCCCAGTGAGCTAATGTCTGTAAAAAGTACTTGGTTTCCACAAATTGCTACATCAGGGCAAGCTTTTATTCTAATAACATAGGGAAACTTTACCAAAACGTGTTACCTAAAAGTGTGAAAGACTTAGCCTTGGGAAGCAGGAAAGTTTTTAAAATGATTTTTTATCATCTTGGGCAGAACTTTCTGCTGTGGGGAGTCTCAAGGAGGTGGCATAGGATGGAAGTGTGAAGCTGGGCCCTCCTTCATTCAGGGCCTGAGGCCTGTAGGTGTGTGTGGCCCTGCAGCAGGAGGCCTCCTTGGCATAGTATGACAAATTCCAGTTTGATACAGAATTGCAATTGGTGGCCAAATGTCAGCTGCCCTCATTGGGTGCAACATTAACTGTTTAACTAACTGATTAATTAACCATTTAATTGATTGATGACTCTTGCAGTCATCAGCTGCTTCTTCAGGATCACTTGGGATTTCTTATTCCTAAAAATAATCTCTGGGCATGTGCTAAATATTGATCATCAGCTAATTAGGAGAAAATCCAGTACCATATATCATGTATCTCGATTTTGTTTTCAAGGTGTTTATTGAAGACAAGTAATCATGCAGGTGTGGAAGGCTATGTCATTCAAAATATTAAAAATCAGATTGATGCCTCATTAAAGGTAAGAACATAGCCAAGTGAAAATTTTCATCATTGGTGTCAGTATTAGTTTTGTAGGTAGTATGGCAGTTTGTAAAAATCACAGTAATAGGAGTTTGGGCTCTGCTTGGTTTTTCTAATTTAAAAGGTTGCTTTCTATTTTGATTACTAGCTTTGCCTATGATTTTTAAAAAAGGACCCTTCATGAATTTGGGAAGTATATTGTTGTGCTTTCTTCTGTGACCTCAGAGAGGGAAGTGCTCCCTCCCCTAGTGTAGATTGCCACCCATCCCAGTGGGAGGAGCCACCCCGGCTTGCTATAACTTAGAGATTTAACCTTTATCTGCTGTTCACATGGCATGGGGGCTTCAAAATTGCCAGCACTGAACCTTGTCTGTGTCATGTATTTTTGTATTTAATAAAATATATCTTGTGTAGCCTCCTGGAATCTATCTGCTACACTTCTGTTTGATAATGATGATTATTATGACAGTATTTGCATGGTTCTTTAAGATTTGCAAAGTGCTTTACTTACATCAGCTCATTTGTTCCTTGTACTCTGAATCAACAGGGTTTGTTCCTAGGGGAGGCAGCAATTGTAGTCCAGAAGTGTCATGGATGAAAATACATTATTTCTTTAAAAGAAAGAAATGACCTGCTCACTAGCATTGTGTAATGCCAGGGATAGGCATAGTCAGACAGGATTCAAGGGTTAGGGAGACAAAAACAAAATCATTGCATATGGGTCATTCTGGTCTTCTTTGCAAATTGTTTATTGCTGTTTTTCCTCATTGCAGTATGAGTTACTGGGAAATAGTGAATAAATTGAATTTCATAAATTTTATCATACTAGGGAACTTAAAGAAATACTTTTGTAAATCTGACTTTTCATGTTTACTCAGAGCAGAGCTATCCTTGTAAAGTACTTGGTTTTAGAGTGTTGAGTGATGTATTAGAAAAATACAGAGTTTTAAGGTTTTACTTGAATTTTCCCACTCCTCAGTCCCCATTTTTCTGTTGCTTTTTAGAGAACAGAGGATAGGAAGTGGTTTACAGGAACCCAGCTGATCTCACTTCTAGACTTTGTGCTGGTACTTCCTGAAGGAGCAGAAACAGACCTGCTCCAGAATTCCGACAGGTGAGTGATCCAGATCGGGAATTCAAACGTGATAGCATCCAGTGAAGCTTGGCTTCCTATGGCTTGGGGCTTGGGGTGTGGTTGGTTGAATTCTACAGAGATTTTTCTTAGCTTTCTGACTAAAAGATGTTGCTTGTACCAATTTATATTTTCAGAATAATCTGAAATAATATTGTTCCTATAAGAAGGAACTGTGTTTTTATGCTACTTCTGTGACAGATGTACCTTATATGGCTTAGTCATTCATTTGAGGATAGGCTATTATATTGGTCAAGAAATCATTGGTAACCTTCAAGAGAGCAGTTTTGCTTGAATGATGAGGTTGGAAGCCAGACTGCAGAGGTTGTGGGAGACAGGAGAGGAAATGGAGGGTCCCACTATAGAAAGCTTTCTCCAGAAGTTTAAACAAGAAGAGAAGGAGAGATAGAAGGAGGAAGGCAGCTAGCACAGATGCTAGGATCAAGTGAGGGTTTTACAAGGATGGTGGAGACATGGACGTGTGTGTAGGCGACAGGAAAGGAGCCAGGCCAGAGAGGGGATGCCAAAGAAGACGGGAGGGGACAGGACACCAGGAGCATGTTGAGGGGTTGGACCCCTTCTTCCCATGAGATAGGTGGAGGATGAGATGAGGAAGAAGAAAGAAGAGGGAGCTCTGGTGCATGGCCTTCAATGGAGGTGGGGGGCAGGATAGGAGGAGGGACTCTCAGCAGAGAGAGGGGAAGAAGGAGGGCTGTGGAGGGCCTGGGCCTGTGATTCTATTAGAGAACAGTGGTGTGCATCAGCACCTTCCCTGAAGCTTAGAGGCTGAGTGAGTAGACTGGAGGGCCCTCAGGCAGGACCTGAACCTGAGCCTTCTTGAGTCCAAGGCTGTTCTCTGCCCATTCTGCCAGAGCACATCTGCTGCTTCAGACACACTTCGAAGAATGGCTTAAAACTCACTTTGACACAGGAACAATAAATCAAGTAAAGAGTAGGAACGGTTCCTCCAGTCAGTTTTCTTGTGCTCACAGAAATTAGAAGTGAATTTGTCTATTGACTCAGCTACTGGTATTTTACCTTGGAATTCATCAGATGTAAAGAAAATATATGCGTGAATGCATATTTTTTGTGTATGAAAAACAATAAGAAACACACATGTAAAAAACCACACAGGGTGTCCCAAAGTACAGGGTCTTCAGCTTCCTTTAGCCATTGGCTATTGATTTAGGGCATCTTCTGTTCAAAAGATTACATGTCCCTTTGGAACAAGGAAAGTGCCTGTGAAATGATTTTTAAAATTGGGGAAACGAGATGGCATTCGAATGTCTGAAAAGCCTAACAACAAAATAATGCAACTTTGATGAAATTATATAAAGAAAATCAGAAGGAGGCTATTCCTAGCCTCAATGTCTGTTGACTTGTATCATTACTAAATTGCTGTTGATTGCATATTTTAATTTTCCAGGATTATGGCTTCATTAAATTTACTGAGATATTTGGTTATCAAGGATAATGAAAGTGACAATCACGTAAGTGAACTATTCACTCTGCCAAGAGGGGATATTTCTAAGGTTTTTAGTCAGTTACTCCAGTTAATGCAATTTGAAAAATATTTATTTACTTAAGCACCACTTTTGTATAAGGAATTGAGCTAAATGCTGGGGATTCAGAGACAAAACACTCTATGGTCACTGCCTTACAGGAGTTTATGATCCCCTGGGGGCCCACCGAGTGTGGACTTGTAGTTGGTGGAGTGCCACAAGATGGCCGTGGCTGGTAATGCTGCCACTCCCTCTTGCCTGTTTGTTTCTTCTGCCCAGTGGATTTTCCACAGACACCATGAGGCCTACTCAGTCTTGCTGTGGAAATAAGGCTGATGCGTGGTTGCTGACCCATGAGTTCAGCTTTTGGAGTTGCGAGTGCTAGGAAATAAGCAGGTCTCTTTTTTTCCCCAATAACTCCATTTTTCCTGCCTTAAATGAAAACCTGGTGAGGCTTTAAGTGACTGTGTCACGAATACCAACCTCAAGTTTTCATCCCCAGTACAAAAGCTGATTGTGTCAATAGCACCTTTTGAGTAACGTGGGAAGTCAGAGGGGACTTTTTGTGGGTTTTTTTTAAGGTGTGCTTTGTTAAAGGACTCAATAAATAGAAAATGACTTGAGGGAGGTGTGTCAGAAAGTAAGATTGTGTTTGCTTTTTGTCTTCTCCACCCTTGCCACCCACTGCAGTCTCATTACACAGCTCCATGCAGGTGTCGCCTCTGCTGGCTGCAACTCTGGCTCACAGGGTGGCATTCAGAAGCTTTTTTAGAAACAATGAAAGAAATACTTGGTAGATCCTGACATAAAGAGAGTTTCTTTAAGCGGGGGTTAGGGATTGATGAGTTTTAGTAGGAGAAGGAGGACCTGTCACTTTTCCTTCTCCACTGGCCTTGGGAGATTTGAGGGAGGTCCAAGGGGGTGGACACCCACCTCCCTATGTCTGATCTGCTGACCCAGAACTTCAGAAATTAGAAATCAAAGCCTGGATTCTAAATTAGCTAGAGGTCTGATTTCAGAAATTAGTCCCACATTACATCTCATAGTTACAATGGGAGTTTACAAAGTGTTTTCTTGCTAAACAACCCAGGGCATAATGGATAGAGCTCAACGCTTTGCATCAAGAAGATGTAGGTTTGAATCCTGCCTTAGACACTCTATAGCCAAAAATGGCCCTTGGGTAATCCTCAACTTCTCTGGGCCTCGATGTCCTCATCTGTAAAATGGAGAGAACAGCCCCAAGAACCAAGGGGACAGCTTGTGTGCTTTGGAACCTTATAGGGCTCTCTAAATGTTAGCTATTAATAATGTCACATTCATCTTTATTCTATAACCAGAAAAACTAGGATCTGCATTCCCAAAGAGAGTCTCAAATTCACTTCAGATAGCTGGCTCTTCTGCCTCTGAGGTTTATGCAAGGGTGCTTAGGTCTTTAAATGCCTATGTAGAGGTCAGCCTTCTGACTTTAAGTTTAGCAGGGCTTGGAGGATTCTTTTCATTCTTTCTTAGATTATCAGATTGCATTATTCCTGTGTAATTTTGTGTTCTAAGAAGGAGGGAGTTTATAATCTCGTTTCTTCAGGACTGGTGATTGTCTTGGCTCCCCTACTCTTCCCTCCCACGTGTGTGTCTGGTTTTTGCTCTGCTCTTTATGCCTCTTTGCTTTAAGCTTTCACCCATATCTTCTCCCACATTTCAGATTTTCCATGATTAGTCATGAAATAATCATAAGAGTTTTCACATATACTGTGTGCCCTTTAGTGAACATTAGAATATGCAGAAAAGCCAAACTAAAGCCTGTCCTGCTGTTAGCCTGCATTCTCTTACAGGATATGGCAGATGCTTGAGGTCAGATGTGCCTCCTGCTAAGATCTCTGGCTCCGCTTGCTTTTTACCTGATTTGGGGCATCTCTGCGTATGCCTCTGAGGCCAGGCGTCTGATCTGGATCTTCTCTCCTGTGAGCTCCTGAGCATCTTCTGTCACTGTTCCGTCATTGTCCCGTACCCTGTGGTATCCAGGCCATCTGGCTTATCCATGGCCGTCTTCCCCGGCTCCCATCCTTTTCAGTTTAAATCCCTTTTATTAGATTTGCCAGGCACCCAGCCGTCTTACTAGCCTTTGTTAGATGCACTCCATCACTGACTAGCCATCTGGTGTCCTGTTTTACTCTGTGGTCCAGAAATCCAAATCCTGTTATCAGACAGTACCTTCAGAGCCATCCATTCACTTCCCTTGTCAGCGTTTCTCTTTTTCTCCCCAGTGATTAACAGTGAGAAAACCAAATTGTACCTGAATGGTTTTTAGTTTCTTTGCCCAAGACTTAGTAATCTTTGGCAATAATTTACAGGTTCCCTCCGGTGCTATTACTTGTGCCCTTATAAAACACCAGAAATGAGAAGTCTTAGAAGATTCTTAGCTATATCTTGCAAATCTGCCCTAGGAAGAACCCCCTCCCCCCACCTCTTCTAGTTGACTGAGAACTTCCTCAGTGACCCTGAGCTGACATGCTCCAGCTCCCACTGATCACTGGATGACCTCTCCCCTGACGGTCCCTCAGCTGTACCTGAGCCTTCTTGGGATGAACAGCCTCTGCCCTCTTCACCGGGCATTCATCTCTCTCTTCTTCAGGAAGTGACTGAAATCAGAGGAGTTTGTCTTAAGCTGTTAGCTTATGGGTGGCCTTTTCCTCCTCTTTCTCCTTTGTCTCTCCTCTTCCACACACCACCCTCTGGCTAGACAAGTGCCAGGTCTTCTGTTTGCTCCTGGAACCTTGACTGTCCCCTCACAACTCACAGTGTGGAGGGGCAGGCTTTCTCCAGGTCCCTTCATATTCTCCGTGAGGGAGATCAGCCTACCCATATCATCCTTTGGCTGTGGCAGAAAGATAAACATTGGACACGGTGCAAGGGCTTTCTGTACTGGTTGAGATTTTCACCTTTCTTTTTTTGGAATGACTTTTGAGTATTTACACTTCAACCTTGTGTATGTTAAACTTTTTTTGAACAGCCAGTTAGCACCGTCTAATAACTTGACAACCCAACCCAACTTTCTTTAAGAGGTTCTTAACTAGATCCTTTTATCAGTCTAATGAAGCCTATAGACCCTTCTCAGAATGATGTTTTTAAATGCACAAATAAAATACATAGTATTGAGATAAGAGTTATAAAAATATTAAAAACAAGTTTGTGACCCCCCCCCGATGAAGAATCCTTGTTTTCTTTTGTCTTACAACTCTACAGTTAACCCTGTCCTATCTCCTCCTTGCACCAGCCTCCTCGTGGATCCGCTAGTTAGCCCTACTCTCCAATCCACTCTCTTTCTACTTTTACCTTCCAGCTGTTCCATTGGCCTTTTCTTACTGACTTTGTCTTGCCAACTACCTTCTCCTTTTCGAATCTTCCTTTTTAGGTCCATTCTCCTTCATCTTTAATATTCCTTAATCCTGTTCCTTCTCCTGCAACTTTTCCTCAAAGAAGCTAAAGAGTTGAATTTGAAACAGTTTCAGGAGAGTGTTCTCCAAATATTCTTTACTTTCTCCCAAATTTATAATTTCTCAGTTAAATCTCTAGTCATCTTTACTGGTCCAAACCTCTCAAATTCCTATGCAATTTTGTTCTTTTTGAGCCCAAGTCAGAGGATAATAGATACGGGGCTGGAAAAGACCTCAGAAGCCTTCTAATCCAACCCCTTCCCCACATTTTGCAGTTTAGGAAGTTGTGATTTGCCCAGGGTCATAGAAGAAGTAAGCATGGCAGGTGGGATTTGAACCCAGGTCCCCTACTTCCAGAGACAGAACTCTTTCTAGTGTCTCTGGGTGCCTCTTCTCCACCTCCTCTTCCTACCTGTCACACACGTCATACCTGGGGTGAGTGAGTGACAGCACCAGGATTCAAATCTAAGCACTCTTCTGGTCCAGCACTCTTCCACAGCACCATGCTGATGAATGGGTCTGTCTTAGACAGACAGAGCAGGCCCAGCTCGCTTGGGTCCCTACCTCCTTCCAGAGTCAGGAACCATCTCAGGAAATGTTTTAGTTCATAATATGAACTATAAATAATAGCAAGAACATTAGTGATGATGATGACAGTGACAGCTTACGTTCTGTGGCATTTTAAGGTTTGGAAAGTGTTTTGCATACATTGTCTCAATCTTTCAACAACCCTACAAGGTAGATGCTATTACTATGATGCCATGTATACACAAATGTGTGTATATACACCTGTAACATCAAGCACCCCAGCATCCCCAGGGTGGCTGCCAACACAGGTTCCTAGATCTGCTTTTCTAAAGGAAAGCAACTCAAAATGGGTTAATAATCTTGCTTTAATCAAACATATATTATTTACCTAGTTCAGGGGAAAAAGGTCAGCACCCCAAACTTCAGAGAATACAAACAAGTTACAAGAAGACAAAGAAACAGATCAAACAGACAGGCCTCCAACTGTCTGACCATTACATTCATACCCAATCACAGTTAACAGAGAGGGGGGCTCTCAACGGCCCAGTGTCTCATCTGGTCAAATCAAACAACTCTTCTCAAAGTGAGCCCCCAAGCAAAGCCTCACACTAGGGTTTATATAGCCTTCTCCTGGCTCAGAGAATATAACAACCCTCTTGACCCACTGCCCAATAAAAAAAGCATTCCCGAAAACCAAGCCTCCTGCCACAGGCTCCAGGTGGACTTAAGCCTATCGCAGGGCCTAGGGTCAGGGAAGACCTTAAATTCCCATTCCCTTAACAATACCTACATAAAAGAGCATCAAACAGCACCTACCTTGGAGAAGGACAGAGACAGGGGACCGTGTGCTCCATCCCTCCTTGTCTCTCTTACCATGACCTGCCCTCTTCTTCAGCATGTTTTCTCTTGCTCAGGATGGACCTCCAGCTGCATGGGAGCTCTGTGGTTCCCCTCTTAAGACACTCAGAAGCAAGTCAGAAACTCGCTTGTGTGCGCCAGCTCCAGAAAAGTTGGGAAATAGAAAACTTAGGGGCTTGGAAATGGGTTTAAAACCAAAATGCATTTGTGTGAAATTATTAGAATCCATAGTTCCTCTAAATTTGCATTAGCAAAACTTTTAAAATGTCAGTTATTACCTTTTCTAGTCATGTGAATTAAAAGTTTCAAGGTTTTTTTTTTCTTTTTGTCTTGGTGTCTAATGCAAAGACAGAAGGAAACCATATTTATTTCCATAGCTACTTTCCTCCTACATACTTCCAAAAATATGACTGTTGTGCATCATATGAGGATTTGTAGAATTCTGCTGAACAGAAGCTTGACTTCTCTTTAACACATTTTTCTTATTCTAAGTTTAGACATGTGCTTACCTAAATTTTTAATTTTAAAATAAAGACTCTTGAGATAATACTGCTCATGAGCTATAACTAAAACCTCTTTCAGTGTATCACTGGTGGGGATGTTCTTCAGGGGGGGACCGAAGACAGAAGCTATTTAATCGCCATATTATGAATTCATAGAATTCTAGAAAATTTAGAGTATAGTCCCCACTCAATCACCATAACTTTTATTTTTGTGCTGAAATACATTTTTGAATTTATGGTAAATGAAAGCTTTCATACATGCTAGTTTAAATAGAAAAACTTTATAGTAGCACTTTGCTTTTATTTCCTTTCGAAGGAGTGAAATTAAGAATTTATACAAGAATTCTGCATTTTTCCTATCTTGTCAGCCAGTAGGGGAGTTTATGAAACATTAGTTCATCTAACACGATCAATATACACATATTTACATTTCATTTTTTAATAAGTCATAATCTTCAGCTCTCTCTTCTACCCTTGGATGGGTATTAGGACTTAAGAGCAAATAATTATAAATTCATTGGAAACAAACTGGATCACAGACCAGTGTAATTTCTCAAGTGGCTCAGGGAAAACTATCCTTATGTCTAGGTTATTTAGATGGATTCGTTCAACAAGCATTTATTAATGGGGGGGGGGGGGAAAAAAGTGCCTTCCAAGAACTTCCTTTTTTTTTTTTTAATTTTTTTAAAGCAATCGGGGTTAAGTAACTTGCTCAAGGTTACTCGGCCAGTTATTTCTGGGTGGGTGCTGAGTGTCTGAGTCCGGGATTCGATCCCAGGTCATCCCAACACTGGAGCCGGTGCTCTTACTCGCTGAGCCACCTGGCCTCCCCTGAAGAACTTCCTTTTAATGGGGGTTAGGGGAAAGAACATGTGGGAAGACAAGTAAATACAAAGGATTTGTTCTGAAGTTGGGGTCCTATTAATTAAATGCAAACTATATAAAGTGAATATAAATCACACATGCAGAATCATAGAACAGCCAGCGTTAGAAGGGCCATCTGGTCACACTTGATGAGAGCCCAAAGCTGGTGCAGAGGCTTGGTCATCCTCTCACAAGATTTTTCATGGCTACTTGGCTGGCTGTCCCAGGATCTCTGGATGGCTCTAATTGTTGGGAGGTTTCCTTTTAAGCACCTGACATCTGTGCCTCTCCCACTCATTACTCCTCATTCTTTTCTCTGGACCCAAGTAAACCAAGTCAGATCCCTCTTCTATAGGACAGTTCTTCAGATTCCTCAAAACAGGTGCCATTTCTCTCACCGCTCAAGTCTTTTCTTCCTCAAGCCAAACATTTTCAGCTCCTTCAAAAGGCCCTCATTCAAATCACGCATGATAAAACTGAAAGACTCTCTGCCCTCAAAAGCTTGGTTCTTCTGGAGGGCGTCATCATAGGGCACTCACTTTTGGTTTGTGTGACTGTTCTTTTCCATTTACTTGGTTATCATTATTCCGTATACTGTTTTCTTGGCTTTGCTTGCTTCACTCTGCGTTAGTTCATGTAGAAATGCAATCTCTGCGTCAAAGGGCATGGATGTTTTAGTCACTTATTTGCATAATTCTAAACTGATTTCCAAAATGGTTGTCCCCATTCACAGCTCCGCCAACAGTGCATCCGTTTGCCTAGCCTGCCCCAACCTGCCCAACACTGACTAGTGCCATTTTTTGTCACCTTGGCCAATTTTTGAGGTTTGGGATGAAAACCTCAGGGTTGTTTTGATTTGCATTTATTATTTGTGATTTGGAGCATTCATGTGGTGGTCAGTTCTTTGCAGTTCTTCTTTTGAGAACTGTTTGCTCGTATCCTTTGACTCCTTCTCTTCAGCAGTCATTTAACTGCCCACTCTGCTGGCTTGCTCTCATCCCTCAGTCTTCTTTAACTCTCTGCAGAAGGTGGCAATGCTAGACACGCCCCCCTCCCTGATCGTTCTCCTCTGGGGTTTTTCTGAACAGATTCTTTTGCTCTACATATTTGAGGGCTTCTTCTCATGCTCCCCCCGACTGGTTGGGAGTCCCTAAGGCTCTATCTTTGGTCCTTTTCTGTCCTCTTCCTACACTCACTTGGGGCTTTCATCAGTTCAGTGAGTTTCATTATCACCTAAGCAAATGACCCCCAAATCTATTTATTCAGCCCTCGTCTCTGTCCTGAACTCCAGTCTTGATTTCCATTTGCCTATTTAATATTTCAAACTGGATATCCCATAGGCATCTCAAACTCAAAGTCTGTCAAACACATGATCTCCAAAACTTTCTCCTTTTCCAAACTTTCCTATTTAAGTTGAGGGTACCACCATCCTTCCAGTCACCCATATTGGCTGCCATGGTGCCATCCTTCACTCCACGTTCTCACTCATCCCACGCAACCATTGATTTGCCAGTTCTTGTTTCTTTTTCCATGACATCTCTCACTCAGACTTGTCTCCTCCTCACTCAGACAGCCAACACATTCATTAATTCAGGCCCTTGCCTTTAATCTGGACTGTTCTAGACTGGTCTTACTGCCTTGTGTCTCTCCCTTCTCCAATCCATCCTCCAGTGCTGCCCAAGTGACTTTCCTAAAGTGCGGGTGTGACATGTCACTCATTCAAGAAACTTCAACGGCTTGGCTTCCCATATCTCCTAGAATAAAAGATGGACTTTCCGTTTGGCTCTTACAGTCTTCTCACAGCCTAGCCCAAGCCCACCTTTACCAAACCTTTTCTCATTATATATTACTCCCCTTCCTCACGCCTCTTCACACCTTTGCACCGGCTGCCCCTCAGCCCCTCTCAGAATCCCTGTTTCCTTCAAAAAGTCTTCTCACATGCTATCTACATGAAGCCTCTCCTGATTCCTCCACCTGCAGTCTCTTGGGGAGGAAAAGGATCACGTCTTCATTTTGTGTCTGTAGTCTCCTTCAGGGAAGGCACGATCTCGTCTTCGTTTTTGTATTCCTAGCACAGCGCCTGGCACATAAGTGACTGACTGAATGGCAGAGGGAGCTTCAGAAATTATCCCTTGGGCAAAGGAAATCATTAGAAGCATGAGGGACATAGGTAACATGAAGCCGCAGAGTCTGGTGCACAAGCAAGTGGATTATCCCAGAACTACAGGGAAGAGAGTAATCGTTGGTAGAAAAAATGCAGCTATCCAGCTCACACAGGACATGGTACACAAATTTAATGTAATATTATTGCACTGCAAGAGACAATGGATGTGCAGAGTTCAGAGAAATATGGGAAGACAAAGCAGTTAATCAGTAAGGAAGCAGAACCCAGAAATCTCTACACAGTGGCTCCCACAATAAACATCATGGTTCGCTCCTGGTTCTCCTCCTACCTCTCTGACCATTCCTTCTTGTCTCCTCACCCAGGTCGTGCCCTCTAGCCCTCAGTGTGTCTCGGGGTTGTGTCCTGGGCCTTCCCTTCTCTCTCTAGCCTACTTCACTTGGTGATCTCATCACCTCCTGTGGATTTAATTATCATCTTGATGCTGACAATTCTCACATCCACCCATCCTGCACCAGTCTCCCTGCTGACTCCCAGTCTCGCATCTCCAACTGCTTTTCAGTCATCTCGTACTGGATGTCTAACAGACAACTTAAACTCAACATGTTCAAAATAGAACTCATAGGGGCAGCTAGGTGGTGCAGTGAATGGAGTCAGGAGGCCCCGAGTTCAAATGTGGCTTCTGACACTTAACACTAGTTGTGTGACCTTGGGCAAGTCACTTAACCCCAATTGCCCTGCCTTCACCCCTCCAAAAAACGAAAAACTTAAAATTTAAAAACAAAAATAGAACTCGTTATCTTTTCCCTGGACAATTCCCCACTCCTACCTTCCCTGTTACTATAGTAAGTAACACTACCCTCCCAGTTCCTCAGGCTACAGCCTAGGATTTCACCTTCACAGTCTGGGGTGGGGGATGGGGGGGTGCGTGCCTTGACTCTCCATTCCATCCTCCATTCAGCCACTATATATACTAAGACACAGGTCTGATCATGTCATAACCCACCCACCCTCTCAGTAATCTCCAGTGGCTTCCTAACCTTCATAACCCGGCTCCTTCAGCATGTCCGCGCTGATCCAGTGACCCCGGCCTCCTGGCTGTTTCACGAACAAGTCGCTCCATCCCTTGGCTCTGGCATTTCCTCGGGCTGTCCCCCACATCTGTACGCTGTCCCTCCTCCACTCCAGCTTCTGCCCTGTCCTGGCTTCCCTTATGGCCCAGCTAAACTCCCACCTTCTACAGGAAGCCTTCCCTGCCCCGTCTTAATTCTGCGCTTTCCCTCTTACCATTTCCTGCTTGTCCGGGGTGTGGCTGCTTTGTGATTCTTCCGAGTCTGTCTTCTCCATTAGAATGTAAGCTCCTTGAGGGCAGGGGCTGTCTTTTGCCTCTTTTTTTTTATCCCCCAGGCTTAGCACAGTGCCTGGCACATAGGAGGTATTGAAGAAAAGCTTTTTTAAAAATTTAAGTATAGTGACCCTGGGTAATAGCCAGGATAAGGAAGAGCGAGCAAAAATTAGATCTGTGGGCAGGGCATGAACTTGAAGGAAGGCCAGGCTTTGCCAAAGACACCAAGGGGGCAGGTCCCAGTTCCCTATGGGGGTGCGGATTTGTTCTGTGAAATTTGGATTCAATCAAAGGGCTGCACTTGAGGACCTAGAGGGCCCCCCACCCCTGCCCTATCCCCTTCCCACTACTGAGTAGCTCTTTCACGTAGTCTTGGTCCATCCTGTTCCCATTCCCCCAACCCCCAAAAGGACTTGTAATTATCAGGTCTTCTCCCAAGGTCTGACTTTTTGCCAGGGCAAAGTGCTCAGGGGGCTGAAGCTAGATTGGTTAAGAGGAGACGTAGTGATGAGAAAAATCACTTTATCAGCCTCACAGTAAATTCATCCGTAGACCTCTTGAATCCCTGTCCTCTTCTGTCTGCCCCCTTTTTGCCTTCTTTTAAAAATACATTTTTATTGATGTTAAAAAATTTTAAGTGTAAACAGAAAGACCAATAAAATGATAATGAAGAAGCTGAGTCTCAGATGAATTAGGCAAATGTACCCTCCCTATGGTACAGACCATCAGACGTGGTGGCTGTATGTTGTTGAACTATCTGATTTTCTTTTTTAATTTTTGTTACAAGGGAAGCCTCCTTGGATAGGAAGATGGTATATTCATAAATGAATGTGACAGAAAAACAAAAAGCATCAATTAAAAGTGATGGTTTGGGGCCGGGATAACTTTGATTTCTATTCTCGAAATTAACTATTGCAATAATGTACATGATTAAAATTTCCTTAATTCTTCTGAATAGACTGGATTATGGACAGAACTTAAGAAGATTGAGACAAATTTCTTAAAACCCCTGCACACAGGACTTAACATGTCAAAAGCACATTATGAAGCAGAAATCAAGAACAAAAAGGAAAGCCGACGAGGTCAGTCGCTTGTGTTTCTGCTGCTTGTTTAGGATCTCATATTCAGACAAACTTTCACATTCAACCAAAGACAAAGACTTCAGTGCAGGCCAGCAGGGTCCAGATCTTTCCTTCTTTCTCATGTTTTTTAAGCTCTGACAAACTGTTTCTGGTTTTTAACCGAATGGCCATACAAGCCGATTCACTGACCCTTCCCTCAAATGTGTTCAGCAAAGACGTGGCACCCAACTCAAGGTGTGTGCTTATTTCTGGAGGACAAAAATCCTTTTTATTATTCTTTTTTTGATGAACAAGTAGCAACACATTTACATTTGGGCAGCACCATACTTTGAATATTGCCTATTTCCTTATAAGATATAAAATTAAACCTTTAAAAAAAGTAAACTGCCAACTGGTTTCTGATATTTTAAGTTAATATTCTTAACAATATTATTCCTTCAGCATGGTCTCTTTAATATCTGTATAATCATTTATATCCACAATCCTAGATATTTCTATACTTTTGGGGGGGGCCTTTTTTGAAAGGGGAAGGCAGGGCAATTGGGGTTAAGTGACTTGCCCAAAGTCACACAGCTAGTAAGTGTTAAGTGTCTGAAGCCACATTTGAACTCAGGTCCTCCTGACTCCAGGGCCGGTGCTCTATTCACTGTGCCACCTAGCTGCCCTTATTTCTATACTTTTAAAGCAGAAACAGTTATTCTCTTTCATATTAACACATTTTATAGTTCTGATCATATAACAAGTCCCAAAATTTAACTATCATTTTCCAAAAACACAGAGCAATTATATGCCAATAAGTTATCACTTGCCTAAATAAATCTAATATCAGCTGTATGGACTCTAATTTTGAATTTAATTTAAAATTTCTCTTAACTTAATTTGAGCAAATGGTTTCTTTCAAGTATTACATCAGTAGGCCATGGTAATTTGCCCATAATTTAAATATTGAAAAGAAAACATTTTCTAGTGAGAAATAAAAGTGGCACATAAAATTATTGGTGGAAACTGTAGCTACTGTAACAAGTTAAATTGAAGCTGACAAATGACAGCCATTTTCTTCTCTTACAGAATCTCTTAACTCTAAAAATCTTTGCCCAGTAACAGTTGGTGGAGAGAAGATTCCTCATGTTCCTAACATGACTCCTGAAATGCAACTGCAGGTGAAGGAAGAGTCTTCTTGAGCTTTGTAGCTTTCTGAAAGCCAGTTCTTGACCTGCAGTGTAAATTTATGTGCGGTTTTGTTGTTGCTGGTTTTTTTTAAAAAGGTCTTTATGTCAATAACATTACTTTTTCTCGACATTTTAGGTTCTCCATTCAGCTCTTTTCACGTTTGATTTAATAGAAAGTGTTCTGGCCCGAGTAGAAGAACTCATTGAACTGAAAACAAAACCTACATCTGAAGAAACAGCTCGACTGAAATGAAGCCTCCCTGTCTGAAGAGCTGGAGCAGCTGCAGAAACATCGAAACCTGTTTTGTTCATTCTATGTGAAAAACTTTTTACTTTAATGTCTTTTTTTTAAAGAAGTTATTTCATTCACTAGGCACTTGCTGCTAGAAAATAAATGCTGCTATTCTCCTTTTCCTTCGTGGCTTATTTATCTTATTAGAGAGTTGTGGTCTTCTGTTAGTTTAAAACATATTTACCTTAACCTACGGTAAACTATTCCTGTATTTTGGTAATAAGTAGTAAGTTTGGAAGTTTCAGCAAAAAAAAAAAAAAAGTTCGTGTGGCATTTTAAATTCTGAAGTCTGAGACCATTCACAAGGGATTTTGTGCTGGAGAGCAACTTAGACATTTTAAAGGTCCTGCACAATTTCTGAAACAGAGAACAGAGACTCCAGCAGACACTGGCATTCCAACTGCACATGAGACCCTGACAACAGGTATATTTGTATCCATTTAGTTTACATGGGTTAGCAGGCTGACGTTCTTTATGGATCTCAGTGAAGCGGCCCTGTGATGTTCTGGGCCTTGATATCATCCAAAGATGGGCACATGGAGGTGCCTAATTGGGAATAATTCTTCTTCTACTTGGATATTATACTACATTATTCTGAATAGACCTGTTAAGTAACTAACCTTATAATGGAGTATGATGGTTTTTATTTTTATTTGCACAAAATGGGATGAACTTTGCTATGAAGAAAACAACCAACTTTTAATGGTAACACTAATTCATATTAAGGGAATCACAATCCAGTTGTATCCTACGAAGTGTTTTCCAAACAGGACTCTGCTCTATGATCTGGGCTTTAGCCATAATCATTCTGTAATGAATGTTGTCAGCATATGGTTTGCAAGTGCTCTGGAAAAAGAAAAAAAAACCAAACTATTTATTTGCCCAAGCACAGAAGCATTATCAGAACAAAACAAATTACTTTTGTCACGTCACATGCAAACATTCCAACCATGCAGCAGGAAACATTCTGCTTAATTGATAAACCTAATCAGGACCAATTACTCTGTCTCATTAGTGGGTGTCCATCTCCCTGGAAATGAAACCTGCCTGGGATGGAAAGAACACTGGACCCGAGTTCAAAATGTGGCCTTGAATGAGTCACCTGACACCTGAAGAGGTGAGGCCACCTCCCAGGTCTCTTCCAGCTCTCAATTCCACAGTTAGGCCAAGAAAGCACGGTGCACATGGGCACACCTGCAGGTGACCCTTTCTGCCTTTGCTTCTTCACCCACATGTTTACTTGTGGTTTCTGGATTGTGGCCTGTGCTACCCCCTCGCCTCAGTCTTGCTTCCATGTCTTGGTTACCCACCACTCTCAAAGTCCCTTTAGCTTCAGGTAATTCACAATAGCCAAGTACAGCTTACTAAGTGCTCCATTCACATCAGCCCTTTAAGGAAACAACTGATGCCTTCAGTACTCTGGTATTAATGTAGCTTTCCAGGAATCGTGGCAGCCATGTCTGCCAGGAATTCCACAGATGGATTCCATTCTTTAGAGTCTTTAAATAGACTAGTTTGGACCATAAAGTAATGGAAGGTAAGGGGCACTTTCCTTAGACACAGGATCCCATCTGTTTCTTTACTTTGGCAGAGGTGGGGAACTTACCTTAGCTATTGTGGTCATAAGTTTAACAGCATCTGATGGGTTGTGGACTGGAATGATGCGTAAATTATCACCCAGGAATCTTCAAAACAGATGACAAATATTACAGATGTTACACAGGCTATAAGCTCACAGCTGGCTAGTTAGGATTCTTGAAATGGTGAGGGACAGAGAAGAGGGACACATAACTACTGACCCTCAAGCTTTTCCAGAAGGTGAGAAAAGGCAGAGTGGGTTTTGAGGTGTCTAGCAGTTTATTTGTTAGTTTTGCCCCATTAAATGTGTATAGAAAAGAGACACAGGAAAATGCTTTTCATACTTCCCAAAGTGCATCACACCCTATGTGGATATGATTTAGGTGAAAACATCTGGCGTGACAGAAAGGGCCGATTTTTCCTTTGGCTCCAGAGTAGCTGAGGAGCTGTCACGGTGACTCACAGAGCAGCATTCTGCGTGAGTCCCATTAAAAAGACAGGGTGACAAGATGAGCTTTAGCCTCTGGTGAATCTTCTTTAGAGAACAAACCTAAATTCACCTGCCTTGTTAAAAGCTCTGGGGTTAGAAGAAATCTTCGACCAATGGCGGACGAGCAAGGTGCTGAGTCCTACCTAGCCTTACCTCTGCTGAATCCTGGACATCAGCCTCCATTCTCGAGGGCCGTGGAGGGCAGAACAGAGGGTCAAAAAGCTGTTCCGGTGGATTCTCTTGAACTTTTCAATTCGGGCCAAAAGGGTTTCTTCAGTTGTCATAAAACAGTCCTGGCAGTTTAGTAGTAAAAATGCAATCCCTAAGAAAGGTAAACATTCGGTAAATAGCAGTGTGTTACGGAGATCAAATCCGGTGATAAATGATATTTATAACCAAAATCCAGAGCCCCCAAAAGATGCCCAGGCCCCAAGTGAGCAACATTCTAAAGCAATGGTCCCGCTAACGGAATTCAGGCAGAAAAGAACGATCTAGTCAGAATCTAGACGGCCCCAGGAAGCTCTTCTTTCTGGAATTTTTGCCTGGGCTAAGTAGGCCTGTTCCAGGTCATGACTGCTCCTTTTGAAAGCTGATTGTGGTGCACGTGTCACAGTGCCTCCTCGGCCATTTCCACATCTAGTTATTAAGCTTCCGAAAAAGAGATGTGTCTTTGGATGTCCCCTTTCAGAGAATAATATAAAATTAGGTTGCTAGCAAGGTCTCATGGCTCTGTAACTATTTTACTTTGTAATGCAAAGCAGGAATTTGTCTCCAGCTTTTTTAACTTAGCTAACTTTGCTTATTATTCTGGAAAATCTACAGACAAGTTTTTAAATTCGAATACATTTATAATCTTTGTGTATGGAGTATGATTTCTCTACTACAATTTCTCACATATTGGGCTACATACATGATCACTTTAACTTCTGCCAACATATTCTATATCAACAAGAGCCAACTTGTTAGCAAATATACTATACCAGAAAGAGAAAAAATAATGGATCCAGGTTCTACTGAATTTGAAAAACGAACTCTGTGGTTTTCATTTTTTAAGATGGCTGCAACTTCATGACTCTAGAAAAATGAAAAAAAATCAGGAATATACATGTGTTCATTACTCATTGTCTTTAAAAGAAACAAATTTTTATACTTATTAACATCAACCCAAATGAATCACAATAAAACTATAATCTAAACTATTTACATTTTAATTTTAAAATTAACAAAAGAACAGCAACATCTTATGTACTCTGTGTTCACTGATTTCTATGTATTTAGAAGCTTTTTTAATATAGCAGTGGTCAGTTGATATATATATATATATATTATATTGATTCTGCTTGTTTTGCAACACAATATATCTTTTGAAATTTCTTTGCATTCTTCATGTTTGTCATTTCATTTTTTTTATGGGGACAGGGAAAGGAGGGAAGGTCCAGACCAAAGATTTCATTGTCTTGGAAAACTTCCAATATGGAAAATCTTTCCAACAATGCAGATTTAAGTTAATTAAATTCCATTAAGTAAAATTAACTCATCTTGAATTTAAAGCCTTAGAAAGGGCACTGAGAAGTTAAGTGAGTTGTCCTAGATCACACAGCTTTTTGGTGTCAGAAGAAAGTTTTAGAAATCTTCCTGAGGCAACCTCTCATCATTTTACATACAGCATGATGAAATCCCATTATTCTAATATACCACAATGTACTTGGCTCCTCCCCAATAATATGACATGAGAACTACTACTAATTATTTTTACAATTACAAATAAAATTAAAATGAATATTTTTGTACAGATTAGATTTTTACTCTTTATACCAACCCTAGAATATAATCCCTGTCCAAAAAGTTAGCTGCAGTGATTTGGTTTTAATAATATTTTAGCATATCTTTCTCCATATCCCTGCTAACATAAAGCATTATTTTAAACTCTTAGCTAATTTGATGAATTTTAAATGGTACCATAAGATTAGTAAACTTGCATATTTCTGTGTACTAGAGTTTGACCAATATGATGTGGTTATTAACAATTTTTGTTTTCTCTCAGATTTCTTGTGCATATTCTTTAGTTGTTTCTCCATAAGGGAGAAATCCTGTTAATTACTATCAGCTCCTTACAAATTCTGCATGCTCATTTTTGTTGGAAATATAAATAATTTCCCCTAAATTTGTTATTTTCTTTTTCTTCTGAATAGAATGATTTCTTAAACCAGGAAAACCCAACTGCAAACAAATCCATCTTTTAAAAATCTATTTCTTCCATTTTTCCAATTAATACAAATTTTTCTCTTCTTCACAAGGGCAATCAATATGCCATTCCTTTTTTCTAGTTTTTATAGGTAAATATATTCGTATTACACAAAAATATACTTAGTCAATTATTAAACTAACTGCAGCTTAACCATTAGTTTCTGAGGATGAAGATGAGGAATAATTCTTCAAAGACCTCTAGAAGCCCCTCCAAATTAAGCCAATATATACTCTGACACTTGGTGACTGCATTTCACTGTAAAAGCAGGAAAAGGTAAGGATGGAGAGAAATAAATGGGAAATCATAGTATGGGAAGAGGGAACAAGATGCCCAAAACCTATAGAGTATACAGAAGTCTCACACTTTTATATCATGAACACTTCAAGAAAAGAAATTGTCACATGGTGTAAGGGTTATGGGATTTAAAGATCTTCCATGCCCCATTGGACTTGCTGACGTAGCAGGATGGGGTGGGGCAAGAGGAAGCGGAAGCCAAGCTAGAGTTCCTGCGGTGACTAGCAGTGGTGGTGACAGCGGCAGCAGCAGCAGAGGCAGCGGCAGCGCAAGCACAAACCCCTTTTTGAGCCAGCCAGAATTTATGCTAAGGACTCCTGCTGAGGACTACCAGAGGCAGGAGCTGCTGGGAGAGTGCTTCCAGGATGCTGGGTGATTGCTGTGAGTGGGGAGAGGAGGACCTTTGCCTGAGGTAGCCTGTTCTGTTTTAAAGGCTTGAGAATGTGGGTGATTTCTACTTTATCTACCTGTGCCAATTTCATAACTACTCTGATGGCTTTGACTTTCTGGTTTTGGGACTCAGTCTTTTGGTATTTTAATAAATGTTCTCTCTTTATCCCCCATATAGAAAGCCTGATATATTTTATGATTGATAACTACATCAGCATATTTGTAATTTCCGTAGGCATTGTGAATATTGCATTGCTGATATACATGGTGACCACTAAATAATACCATTACAAAATTTATATTGAGAGAGGGAGATTGATAGTTCTTATTGATATGGGTTATCCTGGAATCAGCTCTCTGTACAGTCAGAGCTATCTATGATCAGAATCAATAAAAAGCAAGACAAATAATGAGAAAAAGATACAGCATACAATTCAAACAACTCAACTCTTAAGCACTGAAATTATCACTGACAATCAGAAATGGGGAATGGTCAACAAAAATGCCAGCACTTGTTAGAATGCTGTTATACAGAAGTTTAACTAATGTGAGTAACTTGCTACAAACAAGGAAAACAAAAGAGCTCAGAAAATACCTTGGGCAGCAAATATCTGACCTTCTTGCTAAATGACCACCAAATGCAAAATAGGTTAGTAAACAAAATTATTCAAATCTTATGATACATAAGCAGTATTGTCTCATAAAGCAGAAAGAAGCGGTGGAAGGTAAAACCAGGTTAAAGAAAATTTGAAAAGACACTCAACTAAGCAAAGTCATCTAAGGGCATTTAAGGACAAAAATAAGAGGACGACAAACTTAAGCAAATGGGGGAGAAAGGGAATTGTAAAAATCATCATGACAAATTATTTTCATTATCAAGGACAATGGAACCACCACACTTAAGAATCTAATATCACAGATGTGCTTATGGAAGAGGTAGAACCAGCATTAAAAAGAACAAAGACAGGAGAAGCAGAAGAAATGATCTCTACTGGAGACCACACAACTATGAGAATATCCAAGCTATCAGATCAAGGAGGGAAAGACACCAAAGTCATGGAAAAAGGACTGGACCTTATGAATACCTGCCCACCCCCCATCCCCCAAAGCGACTGAGAAACCTGTGACTTGACTTCTCCGCCAACTCTCCCTTTTATGTAAAATCTCTCTTTCTTCATCTACACACAAATCAGTGGGGTCCTTGCCAAGGGTCACACAGGCTTTCACAAGGAATATTCAACAATGGATCCCATCTTTACCATCTCACAATCTAAAGTCACAGTATTTGAAACTGTAATTATGTAAAACATGGTCAACTAGTCCAGTCCAGTGGAAATGTGTTGTGTGAATTTCAATGATGCTTCTACTTCATGGGGTTCAGTATTCAGACCGGTATGGACCTAGCTGTAGAGAATATATGCTTATTGCTTGTTGATTATGAAAAGCATTTGATTTGATAAAGCAAAATATCACCTTAGCTCTTTTCAACAAGGCATCCGCCATCCACACATCAAAACCATTTCTTGAAAAGCTATAACAAAGGGAAGTGAAGCCAAGATGGTGGATTAGCCATAAGTAGTACCGTAAATTCTTCTCATCCCCATTCTTCCGCCCCCCAAAAAAAACCCCAACCTTCTTCCAAACAGATCTAGAAAATGCACCAAACTAATTCCTGATTGGGAAATCCAAGGAAAAAGTCCCAGCAAGTCATTTTTCTGACCAAAGTTGGGATAAGGAGAGGAAGAAGTCTGTAGACATTTTGGACAATTAAAACAGCACGCCCTACTATGTGCCAGGCATTGTGCTAAGTGCCAGGAATGCAAAGAAAGGCAAGAGATGGGCCCCATGAGGGGCTCACAGTCTAATGGAAGAGACAACAAACAGGCTAAGTGTGAAAAGAACCCACAAGGAGGTGAACAGGAAGTGCTCAACAGGGGAGGCGCTGAAATTAGGGGGCTGAGAAAGGCTCCCTATGGGAGGTAGGACTTTAGTTGGGCAGCTGAGGAAGGTGAAGAGGAGGGAAAGCAAGCATTCCAGGTCTGGGGGCCAGACAAAGAAAACCCAGCCCATAGAGATGAAGTGTTTTGTTTGAGGAAACCAGTGTTAATGTCTAGATAGAAGAGGCCATGGTGGGAGGTAAGGTGTAAGAAGACTGGAAAGAGGACTGGGGGAACAAAGAAGGGCTTTGAATTCCAAGGGGAGGATTTTATATTTAATCCTAGAGGTGAAAGGGAGTTTACTAAGTAGCAGAGAGCAAACAGAAGTTGTTGGACTCAGAGCCTAGCCTTAACATCAAATGTGAAATCAGGAAGTAGCCTAGAAGAATGAGCAAACCAAAAAGAATTCCACCAAAAATACTTTTATGGTGATAGAGACATTCAGGATACAAATCTAGAAAAAGAGACCAATCCCAAAACATCTACAAGTAAGGCCTCAGAGGAAAACACAGCTTGGGCACAAACTCAACTAGAATTCATGGAAGAGATGAAATGAGTTTTTTTTTTTTTCAAAGACTTAAATTGCATTTTCATAAATTAAATTTTAAAAAGTGGGAAAATAGAAAAGAAATTAAAGTTACATAAGAATTGAAAAGAGAATAAACAATTTGGCAAGAGGTATAAAACTTACCACCACCCTCCCCCTACCTCCCCAAAAAACCCCCACCAATTCTATCTGAAAATTTGAATGGAGCAACAGAAGTTAGTGACTCCATGAAACAACAAGAAATATTAACACACAGTCAAAAGGCTGACAAAAAATTAAGAAAATGGAGGGCGTTTTGGAAAAGCCCCTGTGGGGAGTTGTTAGTGAAGTGTAAAAGGCTTTAGCCTTGCAGCAGTGAGGTTCCAGCTGAGGTTATCTTATGTAAATTTGTAGTGGACTCAGGCAGCATCATCACAAGAGTTTCTCTAGCTTTATTCAGCAGCATATGAACATGCAGGAAGGTAGCAGATGGTGGGAGTAATCCAAGGCTGAGCATCAGCCAGGCAAGATCAGTGACAGGATGAGGGAGCAAGGAACTCAAGTGTAGAGGACAGTGTGGGGTTAGAATGGTTCACTGAGGTGTCAAGGAGGAAGGAGATGCAGCCAGTGAAGGGAGAAGGCCTAGAATGAGCTGAGGAATCCATCAACTGAAGGTCAAGGTGAGGATGATCAAGAGAGTTGGGGGCTGTAGGAAGAGAGGAAGATGGGATGATAAAGATTATCATCAGATAAGGGAATTTCAGAGTTTATGAATATGAAAATGGAGCACTCCTAGGTGATGCCAAGATCAAGGGTGTGTAGTCCAGGTGGGATGGAAGAGTAGGCCATGGGAACTGAGTGAACTGAGGATCGGGGAACTTAGAGAGTTTGAGGGAATATCCGTATGTATGTTGAAGGTGGGTAGTGGACACTGGAGTTCTGGATGCCTGAGGAAGTCAGAAAAAAGGAACACACTCCGGCTCCCAGTGAACTTCTGGGAAGACACGGCCCAGAGTGAGAGAGGAGGAACATGTACAAGCAGATTGCAGTCTTCATCACTGGAGAGTACAATCAAATCAATGCAATCGCAGGTCTATTTCAGCAGCTAATTAAAACTTATTACAGCATAAGGTATGAGGTGTAAGTACAGATGACCTTATTCACTTAATCATCATCCAGCATTTCCCCCAAATGTTAGTGAATTGTTTTGCCCAATGTTTTATGAGCTTGTTTTTATCAAATAGTTTACCCACGGTACCAATCCCAGATTCTCTTTTACATCTCACTGATTTATCTCATACTTTTAAACCCAGCACTAGATAATTTTGCTAATTACTGATTTATGCATCGTTGGTTTTTGTTCATAGTTTACTTTTATATTCTTGATTATTTTTCCATCTAAATTGTTACTGTTTCATCTAATTCTATGAAGTAGCTCCTTAATATCTTGAATGATATGACAAATCTACAAATTACCTTGGGAAACAATGACATTTTTATTATATTTGCTAGATATAACTATATGAAGCAGCTTCTCCAATTTTTTTCTTTTATTTTGTTAAATAATTTTTTAGTTATCTTTGTCTCATATCTATTAGTAGGTAATAATATCCAAGTACTTTCTAGAACATCATTACTACAAATGTTATTTCTATTTCCATTCCTCCCAAGTTATTAGTTACATATAAAAATGCAGATCGTTATGTAGTTACCTAATATCCCACTATTTTTCCAAAGTAATTAATTATACTTCAATGAATCCATGATACCATCAATGCCTCTCTTCAACTATACAAATCATAACCCATCCATTTCTTTGTATGCTGTTAAGACTCTTGTCATTTCTTCCCAAAAATTCCCTACAGAGGAGTCACTCAATGGACAAGAAGTCTTATTGTAGGTCTATTAATATTGTGGGTACTACAACATAAATCAGCATCAATTATCGCTCACTTTTACTACATGACCACAAGAAGACAACTGATCAACTCAATCACCAACCGTGACTCCAGAGGACCAAAGATAAACTATGCTTCTGACAGAGTGATGATGGACTCAAGGTCCAGAATGAGTTAAATGAAAAAAAAGAAATTTTAATTTAAAAATACAGGAAGAAAAAAGTTGAGATGAACAGAGAAATAAAAGTAAATTTCCTAGATGACAGCCACTGTAGATAATGAAATGAGTGGGAATAGCTGCTTTCTCTGTTATCTATGAGCAAAAAAAACAAAAACCAAACCAAGAAATATAGAGCCAAGTAACATACAGCCCGGTGGGCAGTCCACTGTGTCCGTCCATCCACACTTATCTTGGACAAGCGAAACAGATGATAATGGATGGGGCTCAGAACTGAGGAGGAGGCTGATGCTGGTGTAGACTGTGTCTGGAAAACTGGGCAATATTTTTAATGGTTCCAAGCAGTCCCTTGACACAAAAATCTATCTTCTTAACAGCCATACTAATCTGAGGAATCATGGACCTCTGAAAAGTCACTGAAACCTCTGAAAAATAAAAACTGCCCTTGATTCAAAGGGCACTGGGGAAACATTCTGGATCTACGCAGACGACAGCAGATGACTACAACTGCCCTCGTTCAGAAACAGTACAAAGGGCTCCAGAACAAAAATACGTGAGAGAAAAGGGGAGGCGGTTACATAGCAACAGCAAGGGAGGACAGAGCAGGCCTTGCGCTGGTACCCCAAGTGCACCGCGTGGCTCTGTTAGGGCAGATGTCCATAGTTTCACAAGATTAGCTGAGGTCGGGCTGCAATCTGCACCCCTGGAAGGAGTCCTCAGATTAATGAAAGGAGATTCACTTAACTGTTCAAGGATATGAGCATAAAAGTACATCAGAGGACACCTAAAGAAGCGCCCAGATAAAGTGTAAAGCACTGACTGGGAAATCACAAACATGTTCGATGAATTGTACAGCTGATGGCATTAAGAAACTGTGCCTGGGGCTTTTAATCTATTTTTGGGTCAAAAGTCTGATGAAGACTATGGAGCTCTTCTCAGAATAATATTTTTACATGCATAAAAGAAAATACAGATAATTACAAAGGAAACCAATTGTTTTTTATTGTCCTAATTATTTATTAAACTATTAAAAAAAAAGTTCACAGCCAAGTTACAAATCCCTGGCCTAGATCCTAAAGTTATCTATATAATTATGAATAACAGAGCTAAACCTTTAAAAATGCTACTTTAAAATCGATGTTGGGACTCAATAGGTGGTGAGGTGGATAGAATGCCAGACCTGGAGTCAGGAAATCTTGAGTTCAAATCCATCCTCAGACACTTGTTAACTATATGACCCTGGGCAAGTCACTTAACCTCTGTTTGTCTGTTTCCTTATCTTTAAAATGGGGATAATAATAGCACCTACCTCCCAGGGTTGTTGGAAAGATCAAATGAGATAATAATAATAAAGTGTTTAGCACAGTCATTGGCACTAGTAAAGGCTACATAAATGCTATTATCATTATTCTATACCTGAAGAGATGAGCTCATAATTACAGTGGTAATCCATTTAACTTTTTCCTTTCCACTGCTTTCTGTCATCTTTCTGTGGATCAACAGGCACAACAATCTGAAAGAATTAAAAGGTAAAAAGTTTTAGAAGTGTCTTTTGTCTACACACTTTCAAAAGAAGCAGCATTTTATGGGTGTTTCCTTCTGGCTAGGGCTGGATGTCAGAAAAAGCTTCCTACTCATCAGAGCCGATCAAAAGTGGAATGGGCCACTCAAGAAGGGATGGCTCTCCTTGAGGGTCTTCAAGTAGAAGCCAGACAGTCACATGCTGGATGGTAGGGAAGGATCCTTTTTGTTTATGGGTTGGATGAAGTTCCTTCCATCTTTTAAATTTGTTCAATTCCATAAATGTGGCATGAAATGGTTTTATTGCCTTTGAGAACATAATGAAGCCCACTCTCTGCCGGACTCTCCAAGGAAAATGTGTGAACTGTATTTGCACTGATTTTTTTTAATGTTTTCTGTCATTTTTCCCAATGAACATGTCAATAGGAATACAGTTGGACAAAGATGACATATTTAAGAGTAGTAATGGACTATGACCTATGGGGTTCTTCATGCCGTCTCACTTCTTTTTCAATATTCTTCTCCCTTCCCCCATCACCACAGAAGCAAAAGGCGGCCAATGTAAAACAGAAGTCTGTTTTGTATTTTTGTCTGTTTCGTGGTCAATATACCCCAAAATCAAAACCTGATAGTCAGATCTTTGGTGATTCCCCTCACCACACTAGGTTGCTAGGTTGGTGCTTGGACAAAAGATGCAATCTGTTATCAGAATATATCAAAAGTCATCCTGGGTTGGTTGAATTCACCTGAGTCTGTGATCCACTGGCCACAGCCTCTGAGAAGCCAGGCACTATAAGTCTTTCCATTATCCTTTGGGCCAACTGTAATAGTTATTTTTTAGAGACGGTGGTGCTCCCTGATTTGCCAACAGGGTAAAGGTGTTAATAAGATGGGATTTTATGTCAAGGAGCCTTGGAATCACTGAAATCACACGACAAAGAGACATGGGAGTGGGGCTTTTGTCTTACTAAGGAGAAATAAGTATCTCAGGATACCAGGAATTTAAAAAAACACAAAGCAGCCTGTGAACCACCAGAAATAACACTTTACTAAGAGGTCCAGACCAGCATTCTATTTATGACCCTGTCGACGTGTTTTATTACACCTGAAAATGCTTTGCAAATGTATTATAAGGACAACATTCCACACTGATAGTCTAATGTAGGCACTTTATATTAAGCAGAGGCTCTCTGTCTTGTTAGGATGATCTACTTACTCAAGTTAAATATAAAAAATTGCTGCAAAGACTTATCGATTCAAATATTTTAAAAACAAAATAGTGAACAGGGAAATCATACCTATTTACCTGCATAGTTTTCTATAACTCCTCTTTACCATTCTGAGGTGAATATCCAAAACTTTGGATAGATTTTAGAACTAAATAGCTAGGAGTTGGGATCATGCATTCAAGATTTAGAAATCCTAGACTGTAATTTAGGTAGAGTATCCAGATGCTGGGTCAACAGAAAGAGGTCATTCATAAAATGACTGAGAATACTTCAAGTGTCCAGGTCCTGAATGAGACTGAAAAAAACAGTTTGCCTTGGAGAGGCAGTACCTCTGAATAAGGCATAATTTCATGCCTGAGAATAAGATCATATAGTGACATACACACACAACCAAATCAAAATAAAAAGTCAATCAATAACTTTAGCAGAATGCCTGGAACATAGCAGGAGCTAATAAATGTTAGATGAATACAAAAGTAACTGGTGCTTTAGCTATGAAAGACAGACAAGCTGGATTTGACATAAAAGCAACACTATTTTATATAAAGGTAAACAGGGTCAGAAAAAATCTGTCCTACTGTGTGGCTCTACAGCAGAGAGTTCCCTCAAAGCCTGCCAACTGGCCCAGGCACTCAGTAGGTCTAAGTACTCAGCAAAGTGGAAAGTCTGCACAAGAAACTCAGGAGGAAAGAGAAGCTTCCGCCCTCCCCGCCCCCCTCCCCCCCATCAATTCTGGCGCCTGAATAAGAAGAGAAAAAAATGGGAATCAAAGGACAGCATGTGAGCTGTGACATCACCATCTTCTAGGAAGCTAAGAAGAAGAAGCCCCTTCACTTTCTCATGCTGCCCCCAAGCTCTGGCACTTTCTGAATTCCAGTAACAATTTCCAGACCATAACCTGTGCTAGAACTGAGTCGCTGCTTTTGATTGCTTTTAATTAGGAAACACTCGGAGGGCAGCACTAAACACAGAACCCAGGAAGCGCTAAAGCAGCAGGGCGAGAGCTGGGCTGAGTTTCCATGGGCAGCAAGGCTTCCTCTCCCAAATGAACTCATCTCAGCAGCTGCCCAGTGGAGCTGCCCAGAGCAGGGTCCAACTCAGATGGAGCCCACAAAACAGTGCACAAGAGGCCAGAGTGACTCAGAAAACCACGTACTAGCACTATCTAAGCTGTCCAATGTTATCTATTTTATTAAATACTTCCCAGTGGCATTTTATTATTTTTTTTTGTTAAAGCAATTGGGGTAAGTAAGTTGCTCAAGGTTACACAGCCAGTTATTTCTGTGTGTGGTGCTAAGTATCTGAACCCAGATTTGATCCCAGGTCATCCCAACTCTGGGACCGGTGCTCTTACTCACTGCACCACCTGGCCGCCCCTCCCAGTGGCATTTTAATCTAGCTCAGCCAGCACTCCTGTAGAGCTTGCCAAAAGACCCCTGGCCCAGACCACTGAGGGTAACCCATCAATTATGTGACAGTGGGACTTGAGCTCAGGTTTTCGTGGCTCTAGGCCCAGCTTTCAATCCCCTACACCATGCTGCCTTCTAAAATGTTCCCAGACCATAGATTTAGAGGAGGCAGCAACCTGAAAAGTTGTCTAGTTGAGTAGTCCAGGCCTCTCGTTTAACTGGTAAGGAAAGTGGGGTTCAGAGAAGGAGGTGATTTGTGTAGGGCCAAACAGCTAATAAACGTCCCAAGTCATTCTAACTCCTAATCTTAAACCATTACACCTATTGCCTCCCATCCCTCTTTCTCTCCTGCCTTCTCTCTGTGAGCAGAAAGCAGACTTCATGACAGATAATCAGGTTCTGCATGGAACACAAGGATTTGGGGCTCTTCTTGTTAGGCAGATACACACAATAAGAAATAAAATACGGGCAATGCCCTCGCCTTCTTCTCTGAGTACCTGTTCTTCTCTATATCCACGTCCATGAACACTTGGCAATAAAATAACCTTGAGATGCTAAGCTTCCAGACAGCCCTAATGGGATTCCTTAGATAGAAGCCTCCACCACCTCCCCCCATGGGACCATGATGTGACCCTTCCCAGGGGCACATGCACTTTCCCAAGGAGCCCCTGAAGGTGGAAAATCCTCCAAGAGCCATACAAATAAGTTTTGGGGGACACTAGAGAGGGCTTTTTGGTCAGGTGGCTCTCTGGGTGAAAGGCTGCCACTGGGCACAGTTGCTAGAGATGGGGAAGGTAAGTTGGGGTGTCTCTGAAGCAACGTCTTTCTTCCTTGGTCATGGAATATTCAAGGCAGAATTTATGTGGAAGGGAAGACGGAAACAGACACTACATTAAAGCAGCTGCATGGCCTCATGCAAATCTCTGCCTCCATCTATAAAATGCCCGAGCTGCAGCAGACGATTTCCAAGGTCATTCCTGTTTGATAAATCTACACTTCTGTCATTATCTTCTACACCAAGTATTCAGTCACAAGGAAGACAAATTCATAAAATCCCATCCACAGAAGGAGTGTGAGAAGCCAGAAGCCAGCCCTCGCCTCCACACTATCTCAGCCATGCGTGAGGGGAGGGCTCCCTACCTGCAGAGGGACCTCATGCATTCTGAGTCAGCTCTGCCAGTAAGCTTCCTCACCTGGGGACAAACCTCCCTGTGCCCTGAGCTACAAAGACCAGGCACGGGGCCCTCTGCATATCACAGCCCTTCATGTTGTTTCAAACAAGAATGCTTTTAGACTCTACGTTTCACCATATAAAGCCATCACCTGATGCCCAGTTCTTTTTAGGGTCAGTTTCCCTGTCTTGAAGGATCTGCCTCTGCCTCTGCAGCTGTGCTCCACATCGCTCCATTTTACCCTGGTATTCAGAAACACCTTCGGGTGCCTATCTCTGCCCGTGCCCCCTTTTGTCACAACGTCAGAGAGAAAGCTCTCTAGATCAGGGGCTCTGCCCTCATCTGAGCAAGTTCCCTTTCCCCAGTGTGTCCTCCAGTGTTACGACTACCCACAGGCAGCGGCGTGCCTGGGTACTCCTGGAACCTGGGCACGAGTCTCGGAGGGCAGAAGCAGTTTGCAGACCCCACTGTGCAATGCAAGGCTGTTTTCTTTCTCCAACAGCCAAAGCCACCTGAAGGCGGTCACCCTGGGAGTCTGGGATGGAAGGCCTCTGAAGCATCCCTTCTCAATCACCCTCCCACCCCTCCCAAGTCACGCCTTTATTTCCTTTTGTTTCACCCCCATCCCTTCCCTTCTGGGATTCTTCTCATCCACCCAAATGCTGCTCTCCTCATCATTTCCGTGAGTCCCATCCTCAACAACGTTTTGTAGGTTTTTATTTTTTTATCACATTTTATAATGCTAATATCTACTATTTTTAGTGTCATCTTTTTTTTACATTCACTCTTTCAAGCCTCACAACCTCAGAAGGGTAGATGTTCCAGGTTATTCTCATTTTACAGATTAGAAAACTGAGGCTAAAGGGAGGTAAGTGACTTTTCTAAATGTCAAAGCCTCCTCAGAGGCCCCTGGGCTCCAAACCCCACCATCCATTACCAGTCTCCCTCTCTGACTTTTTACAAAAAAGAAGCAGAAGGACTGAGATCACCTCAGGGAAAGCTGTTTCCATGGTATTTTTTACAGGAAGTTATAATAAACTCCACTTGAAATCTCAAGAGTTTTTCCTATTTCTGGATTAAAGGAGGTAATTAGGTTTTTAACCAAGAGGTTAAAAGATGTTAGGGGATTTTTTTCCTATTAACACCAACCCATTAAAGCTCTGAAGACGCTCTTATCACTGCACAGTACTGTGGAAGTGGTCCTGGAATACTTCTGTAGAGAAATGAAACTAACCACGGCAGACACGCACCTCTTAGAGAGAAAGACTGCAGGATTTTTAAAGAGACCATGCTGTCCTTGGACAGCAGTGGAGTGGCCTTGGGTCAGCAGGGAAGCCAGGGCTTCGGCTCCCCAGCTTGCCCCTCTGCTCTGCCACCAGGGTTTACAGCTGCCATGGAAACAGAGAGGAAGTCCAGGTGGCCGATCTCCAGCAGGCAGGGCTAAAGTCCTCACTGAACAAGGTGAAAAATGACCTTGACGCTTTCCCTGAAATGTCGCACACAAGAGAGTCACAACCCTGCCCATAGTCCAACAAGAGAATTAAGGAGGATGACTGACAGCTGGATCTTCCTTTCTTTCACAGATCCACCTTTCGTCTTTGTGGGTCCTGGTTTTTGAGGACCAGAGAACCCTTCTACAACTTAGCACACTGTTTAATGGACTGCTGTGGTCAAGAAGTCACCACCTGGGGGCCAGACCTCCCATGACAAATCTCTATGGACTAGGTTGAAAACCCGGGATCACCCCCAAAGTCCAATAAGACATCTCAGCAGGGCTCTGGCGGACGCCAGCACCCCGAAATTCCCCGGGTTTCCATACTCAGTTTCTGGTGGGGGGGTAGGGCTCATCCTCAACTCTCCCCTCTGCCTCACTCCTCATGTCGGAGAGTTCTGCCCCCACAACACAGCTCACATGTGCTCTCCTACCCCATTTCCACAGTCAGCATCCCTCTCCCCCCGACCCCAGCCTCTCCCTTCTCCAGCTCAGCTCCACTGGGCCAAACTATCTTCCCAGAGCACAGGGCCGCCCGGTCATTGCCCTGCTGAAGAAGCCGCCCTCTCCCTCCGGCCCACAGGATAATTCAGAAACTCTGGCGTTTGACTTGTAAAGCCTTTCACAGGCCTGCTCCGGGTCACCGGCCACATGCTCGCCATGCCCCAGCCAGGCCGGGCCCTCGGCCCTCCCCTTGCCCCATGGGAGCTGGCTTTCTCCAGGGCTCAGCTCCAGGGGCAGTTTCCTATGGAAAGTCATATACTTCGTCACTGTATTTCATTTTCTGTTCGCGGGAGACACGCTCCTTTTTTCCTTTCGATTGGCAGTGCGGCCGCAGGCCCTGGGACACAAGTATCCCTAAGTGCTCGTCAGTGATGAACGCAACGCCCCACGTTCTGGGCAAGAACAAGGCCAGGAGCAGCAAGGAGAGAAGCGGGCCCTGGGTTTGGCAAACCCTGAGCCCGGAGCGGCCGTTCTGCGAGACACCGCCGCACTCTGTGCTCAAGGCCAGCGGAAGGAGACGCTGAGAGGGAAGGGGGAGGAGAGG